>NW_019245497.1:0-1500 GCF_002742605.1 Olea europaea var. sylvestris
TCCCTTATTCGTCACGACGAAGTTGTGAGTTCAATCCAAAATGGTCGCTACATTTCCAAAAAGTACTTATGGGCCGAAAACGGGCACCGCTTGCAAAAGTTACCCTCAATTCTTCGTACGCCGACAATCCATGCCTTCCAAAGATAAAAGTGCCCATTCTTTTGAAAAATGGCCGAAATCCCTCATACGTCACGACGAAGTGGTGAGTGCAATCCAAAACGGTCGCTACATTTCCAGAAAGAACTTATGGGCCCAAAACGGACACCGTGTGCAAAAGTTACGCTCAATTCTTCGTACGTCGACAATCCATGCCTTCCAAAGATAAAAGTGCCCATTCTTTTGAAAAATGGCCGAAATCCCTCATACGTCACGACGAAGTGGTGAGTGCAATCCAAAACGGTCGCTACATTTCCAGAAAGAACTTATGGGCCCAAAACGGACACCGTGTGCAAAAGTTACGCTCAATTCTTCGTACGTCGACAATCCATGCCTTCCAAAGATAAAAGTGCCCATTCTTTTGAAAAATGGCCGAAATCCCTCATACGTCACGACGAAGTGGTGAGTGCAATCCAAAACGGTCGCTACATTTCCAGAAAGAACTTATGGGCCCAAAACGGACACCGTGTGCAAAAGTTAAGCTTAATTCTTCGAACGCCGACAATCGATGCCTTCCAAATATAAAAGTGCTCATTCTTTTGAAAAATGGACGAAATCCCTCATTTGTCACGACGAAGTTGTGAGTTCTATCAAAAATGGTCGCTACATTTCCAAAAAGTACTTATGGGCCGAAAACGGACACCGTGTGCAAAAGTTACGCTCAATTCTTCGAACGCCGACAATCGATGCCTTCGAAATATAAAAGGGCTCATTCTTTCGAAAAATGGGCGAAATCCCTTATTCGTCACGACGAAGCGGTGAGTTCAATCCAAAACGGTCGCTACATTTCCAGAAAGTACTTATGGGCCCAAAACGGACACCGTATGCAAAAGCTACGCTCAATTCTTCGAACGCCGACAATCGATGCCTTCGAAATATAAAAGGGCTCATTCTTTCGAAAAATGGGCGAAATCCCTTATTCGTCACGACGAAGCGGTGAGTTCAATCCAAAACGGTCGCTACATTTCCAGAAAGTACTTATGGGCCCAAAACGGACACCGTATGCAAAAGCTACGCTCAATTCTTCGAACGCCGACAATCGATGCCTTCGAAATATAAAAGGGCTCATTCTTTCGAAAAATGGGCGAAATCCCTTATTCGTCACGACGAAGCGGTGAGTTCAATCCAAAACGGTCGCTACATTTCCAGAAAGTACTTATGGGCCCAAAACGGACACCGTATGCAAAAGTTACGCTCAATTCTTCGAACGCCGACAATCGATGCCTTCGAAATATAAAAGTGCTCATTCTTTCGAAAAATTGGTGAAATCCCTTATTCGTCACGACGAAGTGGTGAGTTCAATCCAAAATGGTCGCTACATTTCCAAAAAGTACTTATGGGCCG
>NW_019245498.1:0-1500 GCF_002742605.1 Olea europaea var. sylvestris
TTTGTTCACTCCAACACCGTTGCGAAAAAAGACGAAATTGCTCACGGCGCGATTTTTGTTTCTGATCAATCAGTCAAATTTGAAACCATTCCGACACCGTTGCGAAAAATGACGAAATTGCCCACGGCGCGATTTTTGTTTCCCATCAATCAGTCAAATTTTTGCCGATTCCGACACCGTCACGAAAAATGGTGAAATTGCCCCTGGCGCGATTTCGTTTCCCATCAATCTGTCAAATTTTAGCCGATTCCAACACCGTCACGAAAAATGACGAAATTGCCCCTGCGCGATTTTTGTTTCCCATCAATCAGTCAAATTTTAGCAGATTTCGACACCGTCGCGAAAAAATGACGAAATTGCCCCCTGCGCGATTTTTGTTTCCCAGCAATCAGTCAAATTTTAGCCGATTCCGACACCGTTGCGAAAAATGAAAAAATTGACACCGTCACGAAAAATGACGAAGTTGCCCCTGCGCGATTTTTGTTTCCCATCAATCAGTCAAATTTTAGCCGTTTTCGACACCGGCGCGAAAAATGACGAAATTTCCCCCGGCGCGATTTTTGTTTTCCATCAACCAGTCAAATTTAAGCCGATTCCGACACCGTCACAAAAATGATGAAATTACCCCTGCGCGATTTTAGTTTCCCATCAATCAGTCAAATTTTAGCTGATTTCGACACCGTCGCGAAAAATGACGAAATTGTCCCCGGCGCGATTTTTGTTTCCCATCAATCAGTCAAATTTTAGCTGATTTCGACACCGTCGCGAAAAATGACGAAATTGTCCCCGGCGCGATTTTTGTTTCCCATCAATCAGTCAAATTTTAGCTGATTTCGACACCGTCGCGAAAAATGACGAAATTGTCCCCGGCGCGATTTTTGTTTCCCATCAATCAGTCAAATTTTAGCTGATTTCGACACCGTCGCGAAAAATGACGAAATTGTCCCCGGCGCGATTTTTGTTTCCCATCAATCAGTCAAATTTTAGCTGATTTCGACACCGTCGCGAAAAATGACGAAATTGTCCCCGGCGCGATTTTTGTTTCCCATCAATCAATCAAATTTTAGCCGATTTCGACACCGTGCGAAAAATTACGAAATTGCCCCGGCGCGATTTTTGATTCCGATCAATCTGTCAAATTTGAGCCAATTCTGACACCGTCGCGAAAAATTACAAAATCACCCCGGGCGCGATTTTTGTTTCGCTGCAATCAATCAAATTTTAGCCGATTCCGACACTGCCGCGAAAAATGACAAAATTGACACCGTCACGAAAAATGACGAAATTGCCGCTGCGCGATTTTTGTTTCCCATCAATCAGTCAAATTTTAGCCGTTTTCGACACCGGCGCGAAAAATGATGAAATTACCCCAGGCTCGATTTTGGTTTTCGATCAATCTTTTAAATTTTTGTTCACCCCAACACCGTTGCGAAAAAAGACGAAATTGCCCACGGCGCGATTTTTGTTTCTGATCAATCAGTCAAATTTGAGCCCATTCCG
>NW_019245499.1:0-1500 GCF_002742605.1 Olea europaea var. sylvestris
TCGCGACGGTGTCGGAATGGGCCCAAATTTGACTGATTGATCGGAAACAAAAATCGCGCCGGGGTTAATTTCGTCTTTTTTCGTGACGGTGTCGGAATGGGCCCAAATTTGGCTGATTGATCGGACACAAAAATCGCGCCGGGGACAATTTCCTCAGTTTTCGCGACGGTGTCGGAATGGGCCCAAATATGGCTGATTGATCGGACACAAAAATAGCGCCGTGGACAATTTCGTCATTTTTCGCGACAGTGTCGGAATGGGCCCAAATTTGACTGATTGATCGGAAACAAAAATAGCGCCGGGCGCAATTACGTCATTTTTCGCGACGGTGTCGGAATGGGCTCAAATTTGACTGATTGATCGGAAACAAAAATCGCGTCGAGGGTAATTTCGTCGCTTTTCGCGACGGTGTCGGAATGGTCCCACATTTGGCTAATTGATCGGAAACAAAAATCGCCCTGGGGACAATTTCGTCATTTTTCGCGACGGTGTCGGAATGGGCACAAATTTGACTGATTGATCGGAAACAAAAATCGCGACGGGGGTAATTTCATCATTTTTCGCGACGGTGTCGGAATCGGCTAAAATTTAACTGATTGATGGGAAACAAAAATCGATTTTTCGCGACGGTGCCGGAATGGGCACAAATTTGACTGATTGATCGGAAACAAAAATCGCGACGGGGGTAATTTCATCATTTTTCGCGACGGTGTCGGAATCGGCTAAAATTTAACTGATTGATGGGAAACAAAAATCGATTTTTCGCGACGGTGCCGGAATGGGCACAAATTTGACTGATTGATCGGAAACCAAAATCGCGTCGGGGGTAATTTCGTCGTTTCTCACGACGGTGTCGGAATGGGCCCAAATTTGACTGATTGATCGGAAACAAAAATCGCGCTGGGGTTAATTTCGTCTTTTTTCGCGACGGTGTCGGAATGGGCCCAAATTTGGCTGATTGATCGGACACAAAAATTTCGCTGGGGACAATTTCGTCATTTTTCGCGACGGTGTCGGAATGGGCCCAAATTTGACTGATTGATCGGAAACAAAAATAGCGCCGGGCGCAATTACGTCATTTTTCGCGACGGTGTCGGAATGGGCTCAAATTTGACTGATTGATCGGAAACAAAAATCGCGCTGGGGTTAATTTCGTCTTTTTTCGCGACGGTGTCGGTATGGGCCCAAATTTGGCTGATTGATCGGACACAAAAATTTCGCTGGGGACAATTTCGTCATTTTTCGCGACGGTGTCGGTATGGGCCCAAATTTGGCTGATTGATCGGCAACAAAAATCGCGTCTGGGGTGATTTCGTCGTTTTTCGCGACGATGTCGGAATGGTCCCAAATTTGGCTGATTGATCGTAAACAAAAATCGCGCCGGGGGCAATTTCGTCATTTTTCGCGACAGTGTCGCATGGGCCCAAATTTGGCTGATTGATCGGAAACAAAAATCGCGTCTGGGGTGATTTCGTCGTTTTTCGCGACGATGTCGGAATG
>NW_019245500.1:0-1500 GCF_002742605.1 Olea europaea var. sylvestris
TCGTGCCAAACGACAAAATTACCCATGGTACGGTTTATCTTTGTTAATTTTTTTGTCCAGCACTTCTTCAACCTGACATAATTAATAAGGAAATTAATTATTCGGAGGCCCAAACGAATGAATTTGGCCAAAATCCAGTGATCCTGGGTCTGTGCCCCGAGTCCAATTTTGCGGGCCGTTTCCAATCAACCTACCAAATGTCGGTCGATTCCGACACCGTCATGACAAATGACAAAATTGCCCCTGGTACGGTTTTTCTTTGTTAATTTTCTATCCAGCAATTCTTCAACCTGACATAATTAATACGGAAATTAATTATTCGGAGGCCCAAATGAAGGAGTTTGGCAAAAATCCCGTAATCCCGGGTCTATGCCTCGAGTCCAATTTCGCGGGCCGTTTCCAATCAACCTGCTAAATTTCGACCGATTCGGACACCATCGCGACAAATGACAAGATTGCCCCCGGTGCGATTTTTCTTTATTAATCTTCTATCCAACACTTCTTCAACCTGACATAATTAATACGAAAATTAGTTATTCGGAGGCCCAATCAATGGAGTTTGGCAAAAATCCCGTGATCCCAGCTCTGTGCCCCGAGTCCAATTTCACGGGCCGTTTTCAATCAACCTGCTAAATTTTGATCCATTCCGACACCGTCGCGACAAATGACAAAATTGCCACTGGAGCGGTTTGCCTTGTTAATTTTCTGTCCAACACTTCTTCAACTTGACATAATCAATAAGGAATTTAATTATTCGTAGGTCCAAACGAAGGAATTTGGCTAAAATCCCGTGATCCTATGTCTGTGCCCCGAGTCCAATTTCATGGGCCGTTTCCAATCAACCTGCCAAATTTCGGCCAATTTCGGCATCGTCGTACCAAATGATAAAATTGCCCCTACTACGATTTATCTTTATTAATTTTCTATCCAACACTTCTTCAACCTGACATAATTAATAAAGAAATTAATTATTCGGAGGCCCAAACGAAGGAATTTGGCAAAAATCCGGTGATCCTGGGTCTGTGCCCCGAGTCCTATTTCGCAGGCCGTTTCCAATCAACCTACCAAATTTCGGCCCATTCCAACACCGTTGTGAAAAATGACAAAATTACTGTTGTTGTGGTTTGACATTGTTAATTTTCTGGCCATCACTTCTTCAACCTGACATAATTAATAAAGAAATTAATCATTCGGAGGCCTAAACGAAGGAATTTGGCTAAAATCCCATGATCCTGGGTCTGTGCCCCGAGCCCAATTTCGCGGGCCGTTTTCAATCAACCTGCTAAATTTTAGCCCATTCCGATACCGTCGTGAAAAATGACAAAATTGTCCCGGTGCGGTTTTCCTTTGTTAATTTTCTATCCAATACTTCTTCAACCTCACATAATTAATAAGGAAATTAATTATTAGGAGGCCCAAACGAAGGAATTTCGCTAAAATCCCGTGATCCCGGGTCTGTGCCCCGAGTCCAATTTCGCGGGCCGTTTCCAATCAACCTGC
>NW_019245501.1:0-1082 GCF_002742605.1 Olea europaea var. sylvestris
AAGTAGTAAATGCAATGCCGATGCAAGAAGGCTTGATTGTCAGCTTGCCCTCTTCTTGTGGCAGTGGAATGATACGAAAAAGTTAAAAGCGAAAGAAGGCCGGACATGTTTGGTACGGTTTTAAGGAAGAGGTTGCGATGAAATTTGTCGTGTCTGGTCTAGCAAGGTTCATAATTAGTGCAACACACGTTACCTCTTGTGGTGTGTGGGGGTAAATTGCTTTTAATAAGTGCCTGTTTGACAATCACTAATTTATTTTATGGTTTGCTAAGATTAATTTTGAAACACATTCTGTACGTATAAAATTTTTTTTTTCCTACTTTTGAATCACACATTCTCTTAAGTCATAATTCAAAACTCTTTTTTTTCTTCGTTTTTTGTTTTACAATAATGATTGTCAAATAGACTCTAAGGGTCCGTTTGATTACAAGAATACAATTTGGGTGGAAGAAAACGAATTCTAGGGAATTGAGTTGTTTAGAACTTATTTTACTAGAAATTGTTAATTAAATGTGTTTGATTGGTATAATTTTTCACCTAGAAAATATTGTAATTTTGGATCTTTTGGTGTTCGTTTATCAATTGAATGTGTTTTTCATGAAAATTGTCAATTAAAGGGATAAAATTTGCTCCAATTTGGGATAAAATTTATTTCAATTGCCAAGAAAAAAATGGAAAACCAAAAACCACCAAATCCATGGGAAAACCAATTCCTCAAAAACGTGGAAAATAGGGATTGCCAAGAAAACCAATTACCAAGAAAATTTGGTCAATCAAATATGCGAAAAGATGGAAAATGGAATTTAATTTTCAACTTCCATTGAAAATTTCTACAATCAAACAGGCCTAAGTTCTAATTAAATTAAAAAATATTTGCAATGCAACAGTCAACATGACGAAGAGAGATGAGAGGAAAAGTGTATTTCATTGAGTGAAAAATGACGTGTTTACATGCATTTAGAGTATAGCAAGGGATAGCATGACAAGACTAATATATTGGTTACAATCTAAAATAAAATGTTAATCCTTTTTCTTTTTTTCTTTTTTTTTTTTTGGGTTGGGGCGGGGGGGGGGGGGGAAGG
>NW_019245501.1:1108-1500 GCF_002742605.1 Olea europaea var. sylvestris
GGGGAGGTAGATGAGTATGTAATATCGTAAAAAGTAATATATAAGTCCAGATTATCGTTCCGACAAGGACTGTACCTTAAGTCTTAATTTGATTTTCTTACTCCTATTCGATGAAAGAAAATAAAGATTTATGTTGTAATTTTTTGGTTTAAACACTTGAAATTAATTAAAATGCACACAAAGATTGATTGAAAATTTAAATAATGAACAGATGTTAGGACAAAACAATTTTATCACATTTAACTCTTAGATCAAAATTCAAACATCTAACGTAATGTTCGATCGAATTCTTTTATTGTATTCAGTTCACCCCTCTCAAATTCCCATTGAGTTTATCTAGCTAATTTAATCCCATATCTCTATACGAATTAACCTTAATTAAAAGAAATATT
>NW_019245502.1:0-1500 GCF_002742605.1 Olea europaea var. sylvestris
TTTCTCATTTGTCAGGACGGTGTCGGAATGGGCCAAAATTTGGCAGGATGATTGGAAACGGCCTGCAAAATTGGACTCGGCGCACAGACCCGGGATCAAGGAATTTTAGCCAAATTCCTTCGTTTGGGCCTCCGAATAATTAATTTTCTTATTAATTATGTCAGGTTGGAGAAGTGTTGGACAGAAAATTAACAAAGCAAAACCGCTCCAGGGGTAATGTTATCATTTGTCGTAATGGTATCCTAATGGATTGAAATTTGGTAGGTTGATTGGAAACGGCCTGTGGAATTGGACTCAGGGCACAGACCCGGGATCGTGGGATTTTAGCAAATTCCTTCTTTTGGGCCTCCGAATAAATAATTTCCTTATTAATTATGTCAGGTTGAAGAAGTACTGGACAGAAAATTAACAATGAAAAACCGGACCAGGGGCAATTTTGTCATTTGTTGCAATTGTGTCGGAATGGGCCGAAATTTGGCAAGTTGATTGGAAACTTCCCGTGAAACTAGACTCGGGGCACAGACCCAGGATCATGGGATTTTAGCCTAATTCCTTCGTTTGAGCTTTCGAATAACTAATTTTCGTATTAATTGTGTCAGGTTGAAGAAGTGCTGGATAGAAATTAATAAAGAAAAATCGGACCAGGGGCAATTTTGTCATTTGTCAGGACGGTGTCGGAATGGGCCAAAATTTGGCAGGATGATTGGAAACGGCCTGCGAAATTGGACTCGGAGCACCGACCCGGGATCACGGGATTTTTGCCAAATTCTTTCGTTTGGGCCTCCGAATATTTAATTTCCGTATTAATTATGTCAAGTTGAAGAAGTGCTGGACAGAAAATTAACAAAGAAAAACCGCACCAGGGGCAATTTTGTCATTTGTGGCGATGATGTCGGAATGGGCCGAAATTTGCCGGGTCGATTGGAAATGGCCCGCGAAATTGGACTCGGGGTAAAGACCCGGGATCATGGGATTTTAGCCAAATTCCTTCATTTGAGCCTCCAAATAACTAATTTTCGTATTAATTATGTCAAGTTGAAGAAGTGTTGGATAGAAAATTAACAAAGAAAAATCGGACCAGGGGCAATTTTGTCATTTTTCAAGACGGTGTCGGAATGGGCCTAAATTTGACAGGATGATTGGAAACGGCCTGCGAAATTGGACTCGGCGCACAGACCCGGGATCACGGGATTTTAGCCAAATTCCTTCGTTTGGGCATCCGAATAATTAATTTTCGTATTAATTATGTCAGGTTGGTAAAGTGTTGGACAGAAAATTAACAAAGCAAAACCGCACCAGGGGCAATGTTATCATTTTTCGCGACGGTGTCGTAATGGGCCGAAATTTGGTAGGTTGATTGGAAATGGCCCGTGAAATTGGACTCGGGGTACAGACCCGGGCTCGCGGGATTTTAGCGAAATTCCTTCTTTTGGGCCTCCAAATAAATAATTTCCTTATTAATTATGTCAGGTTGAAGAAGTACTGGACAGAAAATTAACA
>NW_019245503.1:0-1500 GCF_002742605.1 Olea europaea var. sylvestris
ATACAAATTTACGACAATCTTCTTTGCCTTCATTACCACAAGCACTTCTTCGACTATTTTCATGATCCCATATTGTATATGGGTTCTGTACCCAATATTGTCTAATTTCCCTAAAGACAATAGATTTTTCTTCAAGATCTTTACATGCTGACCTCCTGAATGATACAAATGGTACTATCATACATTTTCAATTTGATGATACCAATACCAACGATCTTCAAGACATGATCATTCACCATAAAGATAGATCCTCCTGACATGTGTTCATATTGATGGAATCATTCTCTCTATGGTGTCATATATCATGTGGCTCCTAAGTTTATAAGTCAGACATTAGTAAACTACTTACTCTCTTCAACAATTGTTGTTATCCCACTATACAAAATTTTCACAATTATCTGATGTTCTTAATACACAATATTGAGCTTCTGACAAATCGTGGCCTTTTTATTTGGCTTCTTCATTCTCCTTGAGATTCCAACAGTCTCTTTTGTAGTGTCATTTCTTACCACAATAATGATATTTCACATTCTTCTTACATATGGATTTTGATATACTCTGATTATGACTGCGACTAGGGCATGTTCTGTTGATCTCCCTCTTTTCATCATCAAAGCATCCGCCTATTGTGAACTTGTCAATCTATCTTCATTGTTCCTGCGTCTGCTTTCTTCTTCAAGAACAACAGCTGCAACATCATCGAAGACTAGATTTTCTATGTTATTGATTAAGTTGATGATGAGTTGATCATATGAATTTGGTAGACTTTGAAGTAAGATCTCTGCATGTTTATCCTCTTCTATATTATACCCCATTGTTGTGAGCTATGAAAATAAAGTGTTAAAGGTGCTGATATGGTCAGTGAACATAGTTGACTCTACCATTCAAAGAGTAAAGTTTTCTCTTCAAAAAGATTTTGTAGTAAAATGATTTACTCTCATACAACTTTATCAGCTTATCTCGTATCTATTTTGTAATCTTTTCTCCACCACACTTGACAACACTCCATTTGCTAGTGCTAGGTGCAGATTAGTAATTAAGGTAGTTTGGAGCAATTTTGGCCTTAGGTGGGGGTTGAAATTATGAGAAACTGATCCTGCAGTTGGGGTGTCAACTGCAATCCTAATTTTGATATGTTTATTCTAAGTGTTAGTCAGTTAGAATAGGACACTGAAAGGATGAAAGATAGAGGTGATAAGGCAGTGGGATGTGCTAGCCCTTCACAAAGTCTAGTAACCTATTTCATTTCTTTGACTAGAGTAAAGCTGGGTTGATGCCCATAAATCGTGTGTTGGTTTAATACTTCAAATTCTGCATACTTCATTAAATTCTGCGTGTTTTCATACACGAATTGTTTGGGACAACCTTGTTACACCATTTATAATTGAATTGGCATGTAATTCATAGAAAAGATGCTTGGATTCTTTTCGCAAATTTTCTTCAACTACAATACTTCTTTTTCCTTAATCTTTCTTTTTCATTGTCAAATAAGAATTTTTC
>NW_019245504.1:0-1500 GCF_002742605.1 Olea europaea var. sylvestris
TAGCATGATAGGAGAACCAGGAAAACATGGTGCATTGTTGAGAAAAGAAGTAGGTTTGGCGGAAGATAAAGCATCTTTGCTGTCTGAAATAGAGTCTTGTGACTGTGAGGATCACATCAAGTAGAAACTTGAAAGTCTGCATAGTATAGCTTAAATCACGATGAGCAGCAAAAAATCAAAGTTCGAAGGCAGCCTAGTTGATGCAATTGGACAAGTTTTGGAACCAAGAATGACAACCTTTATTTTTATTTTTTTTACATTGCAAATGTTTGCAATAAGCAGCCGTGTGCCTATTTTCTCTGCTTGGCTATCAGATTCAACACAGGGAGAAATGAGGAACTAGGAAACTAGTAAAATCGGAAGGGCAAGTTTGTAGCTAGTACAATTAGACAGAGGAACATTTTATCTTCTATCTATTCCGTAAAACTACCAACACTGTCTAGACTTCCATGCCAAACATAGCCACTTGATACTGTATCAGTAGGTTATTGCTTTCACAAACCGTTGAGATTTCAGTTGACTACCATTTTTATGGCTCCAAGCTTAGTGGTTTGAAAAGTTGTGTATACTCTCATTCTTATAGTTAATTTAGGCAATTACTCGTATAGCTAGTGAGAAAAGAACACGATAGCTTCCATCAAGGAGGTTTAAGAATAGAAATTGCTTTAAAAAATAATGATGCCAGTTCTGATGGAAAATGAAACAGAATCCATTGCAAAGCTACATATATCTCGTTCGATGTTAAGAGAAACAATACATATTTTCAATAATACAAGAGGTAACAAATTGAAAGAGTGAATGTCACAAGATTATTTGATACCTGCTTTGCAATGCAGTCTGAGTTACTTACTTGGTGTCCTTTTTGGGCAGGAAAAGAAGCTGACAGAAGACAATAGTCTTCTAGAGGAGAAAGTGAACCAAGTCGGAACAAAAACCTCACCTAACAGAAAATTTAATTGATTTTGTGGCTACAGTCTAGCTAGTTCTTGAAGTTCAATTTGAACTAGCGAAGTTACGCTTGGTTCTCATAATATACAAATGAGGTACTGATTGATATGAATGTACTTGGCATGTAAGTATACTAGAAACGATGTTTCACTTACAGGAATGCTGGATTGGCTTCAATTAATCTTTCACTTTCCGGTAGTCATAGCCAAATCTTGATTGACATAGATGGATATGAATGTACTTAGCATGTAAGTATACTAAAAGAATTCATACTGACTCCAAGTTTATTGGAAAATTGGTCTGGTTTCTTCATGTTGCAGTATATTTTTGTTCTTATTTCTGTCATGACTATTCTTTTTGTACATTTCATTCGAATAATTGCATATGAACTGATGTTTGATTGCCAAATTCCAGTTGCAGAAAGAACCAAATTTTGTGTATACAATGGATATGGTTAGGTTGCAGAAAGAACCAAATTTTGGTGGTGCAATTCAATATAGAAGTGATTATTTCACATTTGTATATACAAATGTATTATTTGCCTCAAAGGGA
>NW_019245505.1:0-1500 GCF_002742605.1 Olea europaea var. sylvestris
CATTGAGGGGAAACCACCGTATATTTGTGTGTGCTTTGCTTGTTTTCTGATTTTACTACTGCTTTTTTGATAATCATCCCTATCAACATTTCTTGATCCCTTTTATTGTGACAATTTCAAAACGATGAGAAGTAAAACAAGTTTAGGTAACTTGCCTTGGTGAACTTGGAGGGGTCTTTCATGGCTGTGTAAATGTTGTGGAAAAGAATATGACCAGCATAACTGAAGATGTAAAGACCAGAAATGGCAGGAATATTGCTGAGCTGGAGGGTCGGAATGCTGTGATTGGCTTTCACACCTCCAAAAATTGCGGTGCAGGCCACCTTTACAAAAATGAGAAGTGACATAAGAATCCCACCTGTGGACTGGAAAGATATGGAAGAAAGTCCCTGAGCCACAAGCTTGGAAGTGCCACCAATATTGCAATTGCTGTCAGAATCTGAGATGTTTGTAAGTGATGCCATCCTAAATTTATTATGATGCCTAGAAATATTGTGGCTAGGTTGTCATGAAGTGAATTGTATAAGAAACAAGGGCCATGAAAATCTCAATATAGATGAAAGTAGTAGCTACAATTCTTCCTTTCGATCCAAATGCATGCTGCCCGATATCCTTATAGTCTCTTGATTTGGAGTTCTCGTGTAAACATTTCCCAACCAGATAGGAACTATAAGCACACGCCACTCCAATTTCGACAAGTAGAAATGTAGAAGCCCATCCTCCATTTTCCAAAGCATAGGGAGTTGAGAGTTGTCCCAGACCTGAACGAGATTAAAGATGACCAAGAATTCAACATTAAGTCAAGTCTACTAAATTGTGTAGTGTTGTCCATTGAGAGTGTTGTGCACTAAACATGTCTTGGTGTACAAACTAAAAATTGATATCGATTACATGTTATATATAATTGCTAAACAACATACAGAAAAAGGAAAGTTGGTTCTCTGCATCTTTTGTAGAGATAAAAAGATATGTATTGTTTGCTAGATTGAAAATGATTAATGAAGAGAAATAGGTGTACTATGTCGTCCAGTGTTGTGCACCAAACATGTCTTAGTATCCAAATCAATGATATTTTCTGTGTCATATAAGTCGTGTATATGTGATATAAAGAAATTGATTTACCAATAAGCATTCCACTCATGTTGATGACAACATGAAGAAAAGAACTGTTAGTTTCTTCATGACCTTCACCATCTTTTTCACTAACCAAACTCTCCATGTCTTTTTCATGTGATCCGGAAAAGGCATCAAACTAGTAGGTCTTCGAAGTGTGTTGACGAGAGGACAAGATCAAGATTCAAGATTAATTCGACCCCACAAGACCACACACTTACATGTTCGAGCTATGGAGTCGAAAAGGATAAGGATAACAAGCCCATGGTCAAGTCTCATGTGGGATGTGGGAGGCCAGAACAAATTGGATATGTGCAACATTACTGGCCAAAGATGCAGCTAAGTCTCAAAAGCCATGTGATGGCATGGCTTTGTCATACATGCGGT
>NW_019245506.1:0-1500 GCF_002742605.1 Olea europaea var. sylvestris
TCGAGCCAATGAAATGTGATTTTGATTTCTAGATAACTTCGGGTTCATTCATTTTTGGCGAATTGCTAGTCTAATTCGATTGGTATCTAGCCAATGAAAAGTGATTTTTGATTTCATTATAACTTCGGGTTTGTTCATTTTTTGTAAACTACTAGTCAAATTCGATTGGAATCGAGCCAACGAAAAGTGGTTTTTGATTTCACGATAACTTCGAGTTTGTTCATTTTTGGGGAATCGCTAGTCTAATTCGATTCGAATCAAGCCAATGAAAAGTGGCGTTTAATTTCATGATAACTTCTAGTACTATCGTTTTCGTCAAATTGCTAGTCTAATTCGATTGGAATCGAGCCAATGAAAAGTGGTTTTCGATTTCATGAAAACTTTGGGCTTGTTTGTTTTTCGTGAATTGCTAATCTAATTCATTTCGAATCCAGCCAATGAAAAGTGGTTTTTGATTTCATAATAACTTCAGGTTTGTTTGTTTTTTGCGAATTGCAAGTCCAATTCGATTGGAATCGAGCCAATGAAAAGTGGTTTTTGATTTCATGAAAACTTCGTGCTTGTTTGTTTTCGGTGAATTGCTGGTCTAATTCAATTGGAATCGAGTCAAGGAAAAGTGGTTTTTGATTTCATGATAAATTTGGGTTTGTTGCTTTTTGACGAATTGCTTGTCTAATTCAATTGGAATCGAGCCAATGAAAAGTGGTTTTTGATTTCATGATGACTTGGGGCTTGATCGTTTTCGACAAATTGCTAGTCTAATTCGATCGGAATCGAGCCAATGAAAAGTGGTTTTCGATTTCATGAAAACTTCGAGCTTGTTCATTTTTGGCAAATTGCTGGTCTAATTCGATTGGAATCGAGCCAGTGAAAAGTGGTTTTCGATTTCATGAAAACTTTGAGCTTGTTCATTTTTGGCAAATTGCTGGTCTGATTCGATTGGAATCGAGCCGATGAAAAGTGGTTTTTGATTTCATGATAACTTCGGGCTTGCTTTTTTCGACGAAGTGCTAGTCTAATTCATTTGGAATCGAGCAAATGAAAAGTGATTTTGATTTCTAGATAACTTCGGGTTCATTCATTTTTGATGAATTGCTAGTCTAATTCGATTGGAATCTAGCTAATGAAAAGTGATTTTTGATTTCATTATAACTTCGAGTTTGTTCATTTTTGGCAAACTACTAGTCAAATTCGATTGGAATCGAGCCAACGAAAAGTGATGTTTTATTTCATGATAACTTCTACTATTATCGTTTTCATCAAATTGCTAGTCTAATTCGATTGGAATCGGGCCAATGAAAAGTTGTTTTCGATTTCATGAAAACTTCGGGCTTGTTCATTTTTTGCGAATTACTGGTCTAATTTGATTGGAATCCAGCCAATGAAAAGTGGTTTTTGATTTCATGATAACTTCAGGTTGTTTATTTTTAGCGAATTGCTAGTCCAATTCGATTGGAATCGAGCCAATGAAAAGTGGTTTTTGATTTCATGAAAACTTCG
>NW_019245507.1:0-1500 GCF_002742605.1 Olea europaea var. sylvestris
CGAAATTCTAGTCAAATTTGATTCAAAGCGCACCAATGAATCAAGCTCAAGCGAAATTTTAGTTAAATTTGATTGGAAACGCACCAATGAACTAAATCCTAACGAAATTTTAGTCAAATTTGATTGGAAACACGCCAATGAACAAAACTCAAGTGAAATTTTAGTCAAATTTGATCAGAAATGCGCCAATGAACTAAACTCACGTGAAATTTTAGTCAAATTTGATTGGAAACGCAACTATGAACAAACTCCATATGAAATTTTAGTCAAATTTGATTGGAAATGTGTCAATGAACCTTACTCAAGTGAAATTTTAGTCAAATTTTATTGGATACGCGATAGACAACAAAATTCAAGTGAAATTTTGGTCAAATTTGACTAGAAAAGTGCCAATTAACTAAACCCAACTGAAATTTTACTTAAATCTAATTGGAAGAGCACCAATGATCAAAATCTAGATGAAATTTTACTCAAATTTAATTGAAAATGTACCATTTAACAGAACTCAGATAAAATTGTAGTCATATTTGATTTGAAGCATGACAATGAACGAAATCCAGACGAAATTTTAGTTAAATTTGATTGGAAACGCTCCAATGAACTAAACTCAAGCAAAATTTTAGTCAAATTGGATTGGAAATATGCCAATGAACAAAATCCAGGTGAAATTTTAATCAAATTTGACTGGAAACGTGCCAATGAACTAAATCAATGTGATATTTTAGTCAAATATGATTGGAAATGCACTAATGAACAAAATCTAGATGAAATTTTACTTAAATTTGACTAAAAACGCACCATTTCACCAATCTCAAACGAAATTGCAGTCATATTTGATTTGAAGTGCGACAATGAACAAAATCCAGATGAAATTTTAGTCAAATTTGATTGGAAACATGCCAATAAACAAAACCCAGGTCAAATTTTAGTCAAATTTGGTCAAAAATGCACTAATGAACCAAAATCTAGTGAAAATTTGGTCAAATTTGAGTTGAAACATCCAATGAATAAAATTCAGGTGAAATTTTAATCAAATTTGATTGGAAGTGCACCAGTGAACAAAATCCTGACGAAATTTTTGTCAAATTTGATTGAAAACACGCCAATGAACTTTGACTCAAGTGAAATTTTAGTCAAATTTGATTGGAAACACGCCAATGAACAAAGCCCAGGTGAAATTTTAGTCAAATTTGACTGGAAACGCCCCAATGAATCAAACTCAAGTGAAATTTTATTCAAATTTGATTGGAAACGAGCCAATGAACTAAACCCATATGAAATTGTAGTCCAATTTAATTGGAAACGCAGCAATGAACAAAATCTAGAAGAAATTTTACTCAAATTTGATTGGAAACGTGTCAATGAACCATATTCAAGTGAAATTTTAGTCAAATTTTCATTGAAAACGTGCCAAACAACAAAATTAGGTGAAATTTTAGTCAACTTTGACTGGAAATGCGGCAATAAACTAAACTCAAGTGAAATTTTAGTCAAATTTGA
>NW_019245508.1:0-1500 GCF_002742605.1 Olea europaea var. sylvestris
CTTTATTCTAAATCCCTACATTTTCACTCCTTCCACTGGAAACGAACGTATTCCCTCCCTTTTCCTTCCCCCAAATTTTCTCAAGGGTTTTATCACCTTTCTCACTCTAGGGTTTCTCTTTTCTCTCACTATCATGAGTAACCCCGCCAAAGACAACTTTGACATGTCCGACGTCGATTCCTCCCTCCCAGCCGCCGCTGCCGGTATGAAAATCTGAACCCTAATTGTCTGTGTATATGTGTATGATTTGCGATTAGTTGTTGTTATTGTTGTGTTTTTGGCGTAGCATTGAGCGCGGAGGATCGAGCTGGTTTAGTGAATGCTCTCAAGGTCAGTGAATTCTTAAACGTTACACTGATTGAAGTTTTTAAGCATTTTGATTGTGTTCACGGTCTTTTCTTGATCTATTTCGTCAATATTTTGTTTTGATTAATAGGATAAATTACAAAATTTGGCTGGGCAGCACACGGATGTACTTGAGACACTGTCTCCGATAGTCCGGAAGCGTGTTGAGGTTCTGAGGGAGATCCAGGTTCTCATTTATTCTTAAATTTCCATTTTCTCGAGTATATGTGCGTGCTCTGTAATTTTGTGCCGTTCATTTCTCTTTATAGCACTGGAATATTTAGGAGATTACTTAAAATATTATACTACTACTATCATTTCATTCTATTTTTATGCACCAAGTTTCTTGAAATTGTTTAGCCTGTCGCTAGCAACACCCACAGTTATATAATTTTTGTGGAAACTGCATGGTGTCTTCTTCTAGTAGCAAACGGAATGAGGCAAAAAAATTGCACCAAAATAAGCCTTCTTGAGGCATAGAGGCCGTGCCTCAATGAGGTGTGCTTAAGCACTGCCTTTTCGGACCATGCATGAAAGGTCCTAACACAGGAAAAAAGAATGGTTGCACAATGTGTAGTGGCGATAGATTATGACATTGTGCACATGGGTTTGTGAGTTCTAATTCTAGGTTTTTGTCATCTAGGAGAAAGCATGACTAGTACTTCTCCTCTTGATTTTATTTCCTGGCTATGCTTGGATTTTGACAGTAATAGAAATTGATACACACATTGACCTAACTTGGATACCCCCTAAGCTATACTTACCAATATTGCATCATAATCCATTGACAATTGGATCTTTGTCCAGTTAGAGTTGTATATTAATATTGCTCTGAAGAGTCCTTGTTTGAGATGGTTTCTCCAAGTGTCATGCACAATATTCATCGGGTATGCCAAAAACGTGGTTTGTTATATGAAACATCTCAATTTTGCAGAGTCAACATGATGAGCTAGAGGCAAAGTTTTTTGAGGAAAGAGCAGCACTGGAAGCTAAATATCAGAAACTTTATGAACCTCTATACACAAAAGTAAGGGCATTTGTGTGAATGGATGCTGTTTGTGGTTTCCTTCTACATTACTGTGGAAAATGTATATTGATGTCACCCTATTCGATAGGTTTTTTTTTTGAATTTATTTGATATCTTTTTCTGTGAAC
>NW_019245509.1:0-1500 GCF_002742605.1 Olea europaea var. sylvestris
GGGTCAATGGTCTACCTGGAGGGCGACGTACGAGTGGTGGCAAAATAGGAGTAAATGTAATTAGGCTCGGAACAATCCAGTCCACTTCATGTCCAGTAGGATATATAGTTTCGCTATAGGCACCCTCCAATATTCAGATGTGTAATAAAGGGAGCAAATGTCATACATAGACTTTCCTCTCAATCAAGCAACACGAGTTGCATGAGCACATGGCATACGGTTTAGTTGGAACTCACGACACGTGCAGGTGTCTTCGAAAAAGTTAACTATGTCCCCGTCATTGGATATTCCAACTTGAGTTAAGTTGTTTGTCAAGAAATGGGCTCAAAGCCTAGTTCCACTTTCGAATGTCATCTGTAACTCATTCTCCATCCTCAGCGTCAATACAGTACTGCATTTGGTCACATTTTTTTGACGTTCGTAAAACCACTTCTGCATAGTACTCCGAATGTGTTCAACCAAGCTGGTTATCGGTAAAGATCGGGCTACTCTCAACATGGAGTTTAAAGACTCTACGTTGTTGGTCGTCATAATGTTATAACGGTGGCCAATAAATAGTGCTCAGGATCAAAATGAATAACCTGCATGCTCTAAGTACCTGTGCGCTCTTGCGCTCACCCTACTAATCTGTCACATGAGTCTTTCAAAGTCCTCGACCCAATATGTTGTAGCAGCTCGTTTGAATAGAAATATTGCACTTGCGTTGCTGTACTGCTATGTTAGGTTCTTTTCAAGATGCCAAATACAATAACCATGGTGAGAGAATAGGAAAAACTGAGTAATAGCTTTGTCAATGCTCTTTTTCCTGTCTGAAACAAATACGAGGTTTTCGGAGTCCCCAATAAGCTCTTTCAAGTTGGACATAAACCACTTCCAGGATTTATTGGTTTCAGCATCCACAATCCCCCATGCCAACGGATATATCTATTTGTTACCATCTTGGACAGTTGCCACTAGAAGTGTACCTTTGTATGGACCCTTCAAGTAACTGTCATCAACACAAATAACGGGTCTCAAGTACTACATGTAATCACAAATGTTTGCACTGAAAATTAGGAAGAAGTAATGAAACCTATTTTGAGAATCAAGTTCGATGTGGGTTACTGTCCCCGAGTTATTCTCTCCTACGACGTGACAGTATGAAGATAATTTCTGAAAACTGGCTTCCGGTGCATCGTGTAGCACAGTCAAGGCATGAAACTTCCCTCGACGAGCTTTGTTGTAACTGATTTTCACACTGAACTCACATTCCATATTACGTGCAATAATGGTAGGGTCATACCATCAGTATGGAGTATCCAGTTTTTCCAAAATGTGCTCGACAATTACAGAACTAGTGGCATGGCGATGTGCGTTACGACGAAAATCAAGGGAACGCGTGTGCATGTTGATGAATTTATGGATCATGAAGATTGCAAATTGCTTGACAGTAGAAGCACATAGCATCCACTTGCAATTATCGTCCACACATACAAAAGTTAACATTTTCATGCTTGACCT
>NW_019245510.1:0-1499 GCF_002742605.1 Olea europaea var. sylvestris
AATCCAAAACGGTCGCTACATTTCCAAAAAGTTCTTATGGGCCCAAAATGGACACCATGTGCAAAAGTTACGCTCAATTCTTCCTCCGTCGACAATCCAAGCGTTCCAAATATGCAAGGGCTCATTCTTTCGAAAAATAGCCGAACTCCCTCATACGTCACGACGAAGTGGTGAGTTCAATCCAAAATGGTCGCTACATTTCCAAAAAGTTCTTAAGGCCCAAAACGGACACGTGTGCAAAAGTTACGCTCAATTCATCGTACACCGACAATCCAAGCGATCCAAATATGCAATTGCTCGTTCTTTCGAAAAATGGCGAAAATCCCTCGTACGTCACGATGAAGTTGTGTGTTCAATCCAAAACGGTCGCTACATTTCCAAAAAGTTCTTAAGGGCCCAAAACGGACACGTGTGCAAAAGTTACGCTCAATTCTTCGTACACCGACAATCCAAGCGATCCAAATATGCAAGTGCTCATTCTTTTGAAAAATTGCCAAAATCCCTCGTACGTCACGATGAAGTGGTGAGTTCAATCAAAAATGGTCGCTAAATTTTGAAAAAGTTCTTATGGGCCCAAAACGGACACCTTGTGCAAAAGTTACGCTCAATTCTTCGTCCGCCGACCCTCCAAGCGTTCTAAATATACAATCACTCATTTTTTTGAAAAATGGCCAAAATTCCTCGTACGTTACGACGAAGCGGTGAGTTCAATCCAAAATGGTCGCTACATTTCCAAAAAGTACTTATGGGTCCAAAACGGACACCGTGTGCAAAAGTTACGCACAATTCTTCGTACGCCGACAATCCAAGCGTTCCAAATATGCTAGTGCTCATTCTTTCGAAAAATGGTCGAAATTCCTCATACGTCACGATGAAGTGGTGAGTTCAATCAAAAATGGTTGCAAAATTTCGAAAAAGTTCTTATGGACCCAAAACGGACACCGTGTGCAAAAGTTACGCTTAATTCTTCGTCCGTCGACTCTCCAAGCGTTCTAAATATACAGGCGCTCATTCTTTCAAAAAATGGCCAAAATCCCTCGTACGTCACGACGAAGCGGTGAGTTCAATCCAAAACGGTCGCTACATTTCCAAAAAATACTTATGGGGCCAAAACGGACACCGTGTGCAAAAGTGCACAATTCTTCGTACGCTGACAATCCAAACGTTCCAAATATCCAAGTGCTCATTCTTTCGAAAAATGGCCAAAATCCCTCATACGTCACGACGAAGTGGTTAGTTCAATCAAAAATGGTCGCTAAATTTCGAAAAAGTTCTTATGGGTCCAAAACGGACACCGTGTTCAAAAGTTACGCTCAATTCTTCGTCCGCCGCCTCTCCAAGCGTTCTAAATAAGCAAGCGCTCATTCTCTCGAAAAATGGCCAAAATCCCTCGTACGTCACGATGAAATTGTGTGGTCAATCCAAAACGGTCGCTACATTTCCAAAAAAGTACTTATGGGCCCAAAACGGACACCGTGTGCAAAAGTTACGCTCAATTC
>NW_019245511.1:0-1499 GCF_002742605.1 Olea europaea var. sylvestris
TTATAAATGATTATTTTATCATAGCAAAATATACTATATGGGCACACAACCCAATAGCATCAATTTAAAATGTATTTTTCTAAATAATATGATGGTTGACTAATTGTGTACATGTTAGGATTCATGTTTATCTCTATATTTTTATATAAAATTTGGATCCTAATATTAAATATGTGTTCACGTCATGTGCGGTAGCAATATCAAACCAAATACAACGATTAGTGGGGTCCTAAGTTAAGCCTTGGCTAAACCTTAACTAATTATTACGAGGTTGATGCATTTTCAACCACTTGTTCAATAAATGAATTGTTTGTGATTTCTATTTTTCAAGAAAAATTATAGAAATTTGACATGTAATATCAATCCTTGCAAATTTAATGCATAATTTCATGTTTGCATCTTCCATAGAGATATATGAGGATCACATGTAAGGATATGTTTAGTTCTACTTGAGAGAGATTATTAAATGAATTAGGAACATTGATCTTCATATTTAAATAGGAGTTGCGAATTAATGAAACTGATTTTAAAATGGATTTTCATAACGCTTTCCATTAATTAATCCGATAAGTTAGAGTAGTTATATTTAATTTCTTTGTAAAACTCTCTCTTAAAAATCTTGTTATTCCATTAAAGTTATGTTTAATTCAAAACCGGAATAAATACTTAGGGTAGGATGATTTGATCATCATACCATACACTTGCAGAATTTTAACATGAAGGTTTTTATTTCTTTATTTTTTGAGCACCAACAAATATTTTTTGTTTCATTATGTCTCCGAGTACGTCATGGGAAAAAATGAAGAATACGATAAACCTAGTCCACAGTTACTGAAAAGAATTCAGCATAAGACACAAGTTTATGGGCCAACCTATTTGTAAATTGGAGCATAGTTATTAGGCTTGACCCGAGCATCGACCCGATCGAGGTACTCGATCATCGGGCTACTGGTTGAGCCGGTGGGTTAGTGATTGGACCGGTGGGTCATTGCTTAAAAATATTTTAAACAATTTTATATATAAATTTTTCTCTTTTGGATATATTTAAAATTTTAAAGTAATTTGTCATTAATTATATTCATATCTTTAAATTATTGATTTTTTTTTTTACCTCATGCTAGTAATAATGATTACGTTTTGATACTATAATGTTGTATATTATATTGACAAAAATTATGTTATTCAATCTTTTTAAATCAAAATGTTTTTAGAAAACATTCTGTATTTATGAATCATATAAATTACACAAAGAGAAAACAACCAGCTCGTGGTTCAATTGGTTTGGCACTTGCCCTTCCTAGTTAAAGGTTGAAAGTTCAATTCTTTGCAACCGCAAAATTTAATTCAACATTTTGAAGTCCAATAAAGAACCGGTAAACCAGTCCGGTTTTTAATAAAAAAAATGTTGGTTGACCTGAGCTTTGACCAGTTCAGTTGCATATGGATAATATAACCCAACTCGGCCCTGTCTATGGGCCGGGTCACCGGTTTCACGACCT
>NW_019245512.1:0-1499 GCF_002742605.1 Olea europaea var. sylvestris
CCACTAATATATCACTTGTCATATGCAAATAGACGTCTCAACTAGAAAATCGAAGAAGCACACAAACAAGAAGAGACTCACCAAGTGAAATGTATGTTCCTTTTTATTTTAGTGCTTTTGTGAGCACACAATGATTATATGAAAGATTAATTGTAGCACGATTCTCAATTAAGTAATGATCATTGATTTGAGAAATGACAAATGGTAAAATTTAACTAAATTGAAATTGGACGATCCAATTAAACACTTATTTATGTCAATTCTTTTTGTCTAGCTTGTAGCGGAATAGATTTTCAATTTTGTGGAATCCGGGTTTAGTTTCAACTTACCAACATCAAACAAACTCATCCAACCAACTTCAAGCCACGACTATGCTTTACTTCGGTTGCTTCACTCAATGTATCCACAAAGAGCACAATAGGGTGGCTGCAACATGTAACCAAGAAGAGAGGAAGATAGGTTTCGTTTTCCCAACACGAAAAGAAAAAACACAGAAAGGTCGGCTGCCTCTTTTCTCACAATTGCACACGCGGCTTCTTCCAAAAAATGAGGCCATATATAGATTTAGGGTGTAATTTAAGTGGGCTCCAATAGTGTGCTCATGGAACAACAAATGGTAAAAGGGTTGAAACATAAAAAAGAGCCATTCAAGAAGTAAATGGGTTGTGAACAACATTGACTCAATTAAATTGCTTCCAATGACGGCAAATTGTTTTCAAGTTGAGTCAATTGATTGATGTGTTCGATAATAATTTACTCATTGGCCAAGACCTATGAAACTTAATTCAAACCGTTTAATATCATCGTCCAGGATTTATCGGGGTATCAAAACCCAACATATCTCTTACGGCCTAATGGAAGGGGCCTAGATTCACATGTTTGGGATCCCAAAATTGGACTTGGACTAAGAATTTTGCTGTTTTACTGGCTAACCCGACCTTGTATTAAGAAGGATATGTTCTTTTTTCATTACCACAGTTCGAAGTTCGGCAAACTTTGTAACATGTATTAAAAAGGATAAGTTTTGGTTGATGCACTTGACACGTTTAGTGACATGCTGACATAGATATATATGTTTTTAATGCAAGGCATGAGTGACCTTCTTTCTATTTCTATTATTTTAAAAAGTCAGAACCAAATTAAAGACCAAGAGAGAGTGTAATTCGAGAATGTTAAATTTAAGGTTGAAGTCTTAAAACTTAAGTATTACATTAGTTCTTGAGAAATAAAGTGTTGCATCGTAGATAAAGCTTCGTTGTTTTTGGTTTGATAAGTAATTTTCATTGCTACTCAATTCATGATGCATATACTGCGTCATGATAACTTTATCCACACAATCTATTAAATATAAAAATATTGTATGGAATATTTTCCATTATATTATTCCAATTATGTAGGATTATTTTCCTTAGTAGTTAATTGTGTAATTATTACACAATCTTTCATTTTAAGTTATTTTCTTTTAGAGTTATTTGTAACCCTATAAATAGGGTCTTCTA
>NW_019245513.1:0-1499 GCF_002742605.1 Olea europaea var. sylvestris
CGTAGTACCCTTCTTTTGAGGCTCTACCACTTCAGTGGTGTGTGATGTAATTGGATCCATAGCTTTCTTATCGAGGGTCTTGAACTTGGCTCTGATACCAACTTTCACGGGGTGCCTTTCTTCTTGGCACAGAAAGGGACACCGTGCGGCAGTAGTCTGCTCCGCTAGACTACCTTCCGCCTTTTCTCGATCGCGTCGGGACGAAAGAAAATTTGATTGCAATTTTGTAGAAAGCTTACAATTGAGAATTTGAATACATTGAAAGTAAATTGAACATTGATTGCTGAAAACTGAACATTACAATTGATGAAAGCAGAAAATTACAAATGCTGGTGCAAGGGGCGGACACCAGTGAGCTTGAAAGATTTTTGAATGACTAATACCCCCTATAATAGCATTCTGAACAAAAACCCAAGTGACGGGAGTAGACGTTTAAAAGACGAGGAATCATACTAATCTTTTACCAATATCAGAGCTATTTTACAATTAAAATAACTATTACAATGAAACGAAAATTACAACTCAAACTTGAAGTAATATTTACAATGTGCGGCCAAAGTTGGGCAAACTGCGGCTGCAATAGTGTCAAGGGGCTAAGTAAAGCTGCGGTCCTTAACACGATGTCACATGTAAATTATGTAACCTTTGATGTAATCCTTAATGTACAAGTAGAATAATTCAAAATTATTTACTTGTATCGAAATTGAAGATACTAAACATGTTGTTGATGAAATATATATGTGGGCACATTATTAAAAATAGTTAAATCCTACAATTGAAAATAAAAAGTTTTTTTTTCATTTCTAATGATGTCTAGAATATACTAAACTAGTGATATTTGTATTATTATAAAACAATTATAGAGGTATTAGTTTGTCCAACGATTATTAATGATTGATATTTGCCCCTCATCTTGTTAGAATATGTAAAAAACTGCATTATACAATAATAATAACTTCATATTTATAGTAAGTGGAAATTATAGGAACTAAGACATTTAGAGATTCAATTTCATAAATCATAGGTTAAGTTTACTATTTCAAAAATTATATATATATATTCCTACCTAATTTCAAACCATAAATTATTTCTATCTCGCTTCTCTCTATCTATTCTCACATTTCACCCTCTCTCTCCGCCAACAACCAATTTGAGATCGGGGTGAAACCATTCGAAGCTGTCGGAGTGAAGTGGTGTCGTCATTGCTGACCTGTCACTCCTCTCAAATCCAACGTGCCGCTATCTTCCCTCTCTTCTCTTCTCCTATACATGTATATACCTGCTCCGATTGTATCTACCGATCGCAGGAGATCATGTTCTCTTACCCCCTCTCTCAGTCGTAGGAGTGAAGCAGTGTTGCTATCTCGACACCGTCACCCCTCTCTAATCCAAAAACGTTGCTCTCTTCCTGTCCTGTCCTCTACTATATCTGTTTTTACATCTGATTTGTTGGTATTTTTGGGAGGCAATTTTCTTGGAACTTGTTTTTGTTTTGAATT
>NW_019245514.1:0-1499 GCF_002742605.1 Olea europaea var. sylvestris
AAAAAAAAAAAAAAGGAAAAAGAAGAAAGAAAGAAAGAAAAAATAGAATATAATATGAATGGATTCTGTACGATTAAACTAACAATTAAACACGTAGAACTGATCAAATTCATTTCATGTTTTAGGTCGTCCACTGTGATCAACATGGGCGGATATAGGATAATCCAGTGCTGTCCAAGCCTATATCCAAAATCATTCCCTAAAAAACTGGGGAAAATAACAAGTTAGCCCATTATCCCACCACTAGTCAAATTGTACTTAGGTAGCTCGTCCGATCTCCCATGTGTTGTTTTTGTCAAATTTTTAAATCCAACTCAAAACTCATTCATTTACATTTTTATGTGCATCAATTAGAACTGTAGATTTGTAGTGAAATTGAAATCCAAAATCCCCAAATTTAAACCCTAAACGCCTAGCCATATTGAAGCAAATGACCACTTGTTCACCACCATAAATCGAAGTTGACGAATGGCTTTGGTTTTAAGCCTTCCCAAGTGCCATTTTCAATTTTTGGGCATGCACTTTGCTGTGATCTATAAATGCCTAATTTATTGAGGGTTTTGTATAGGAATAATGTAATGGTCTTGGTTCGTATAGACAGAAAATGAATCCTTCCCTATGCTTTCTATTTTTTTCTATTTTCTAATTGAGCAAAATAATTTTAATGCATTTTTCGGCCAAATCATCCAAGCCCTGTGCGTTCTTATATATCAAAGTGTGCTTGATTGACTTTATTCTTTATGAGAAAATATTATTTTTCATTCAAGTTCCTACTTTTAAAATGTTTGATTGATATTTTTTATAGAAAATATTTTTCAAAAATTGGTCACATGATCATATTTTTTTAAAAAGAAGGAAAATATTTTCTTTTGAAAGGGGTATTCGTACTCCTCTCATCTACCCCCTCTTCCCTATTCACCAAAAAAAGATAAACAAATATAATATTTTATAGATTGAAAATTAAAATAATCAAATACATTTAATAATAATTTTCATACAAATAAATTATAGAAAATTCAATTGCTTCGAATTTATTTTCTTTCCTCTTTCAGTACAAATTCCAAGCTCGCATTAAAAAAAACACGCCCTTAATTTCATTATTTTCAGTTTTTCACCTCCAAGAATTTAAATTTTGTTGAATGGAATGACCATAATGTGTTCATTAATATTCATAGTTATAAAATCAGACCAGACCGATAAACTAGTAACCGGATACCTTAACCTACCTTAACTGGGTTAACAGTCGGGCTTTGTTTAATAGGTATCCATTGCATCCTTGTAGAATGTTTATTAACATTAAAAATACGAAGACCATCAGCACTGGACATTCCAATTCAAAGCCAAGAAAGTGTGCTCACATTACATTCTTGAACAAAAAGGACTTTGCCTGTTTCAACTGTTTCTTTTCAACCCACTATATCCTCAGCGCTTAACTTTACAATTCAAAGCCATCACTCATCAGCACCAAATTTACCATCATGTAATACAAAAATAAAAAA
>NW_019245515.1:0-1499 GCF_002742605.1 Olea europaea var. sylvestris
ACTAAAATTTCATCTAGTTTTGTTCATCGCCTTGTTTCAAATCAAATTTGACTAAAATTTCATCCGAGTTTGGTTCATTGGCACGTTTCCAATCAAATTTGAATAAAAATTCACATGAATATGTTCATTGGCACATTTTCGAATCAAATTTAACTAGCATTTCATATTGATTTTTCGTTGGTGCGTTTCCAATCAAATTTGACTAAAATTTCACATGAGCTTTGTTCATCTCCGCGTTTCCAATCAATTTTGACTAAAATTTCACCTGAATTTCATTCCTTGGCATGTTTCTAATCAAATTTAACTAAAATTTCACCAGGATTTTGTTCGTTCGTGCGTTTCAAATCAAATTTGACTTAAATTTCATTCGAATTTTGTTCTTTGGCGCGTTTTTCGTCAAATTTGACTAAAATTTCACATGACTTTTGGTTCATTAACACACTGCGAATCAAATTTGACTAAAATTTCATACGGATTTTTTCGTTTGCACGTTTTCAATAAAAATTTGACTAAAATTTCATCTGAATTTTGTTCGTAGGCATTTTTTCAATCGAATTTGACTAAAATTTCATACGGATTTTTTCGTTTGCACGTTTTCAATAAAAATTTGACTAAAATTTCATCTGAATTTTGTTCGTAGGCATTTTTTCAATCGAATTTGACTAAAATTTCACCAAAATTTGGTTCATTGGCGCGTTTCCAACCAAATTTGGCTAAAATTTTGTGCGGCTTTCCATTGGAGCAATTCCAATCAAATTTGACAAAAAAATCACTTGGGTTTCATTCATTGACGTGTATCAAATTAAATTTGCCTAAAATTTCATCTGAATTTTGTTCCATCAAAGTTAACTAAAATTTCACATGGGTTTAGTTCATTAGCGTGTTTCTAATCAAATTTGACAAAAATTTTATCAAAATTTTATTCATTAGGGTGTTTCACATCAAATTCGACTAAGATTTCATCTGAATTTTGTTCATTGGCACGTTTTCAATCAAATTTGACTAAAATTTCACATGGCTTTGGTTCATTGGTACATTTCAAATCAAATTTCACTAAAATTTCAAGGGACTTTTCATTGGTGCAATTCTAATCAAATTTGACAAATTTCACTTGGATTTTTGTTCATTGGCGTGTATCAAATCAAATTTGGCTAGAATTTCATCTGAATTGTATTCGTTGATGCATTCCCATCAAATTTGACTAAAATTTTACATGTGTTTGGTTCATTGGCGCGTTTTCAATCAAATTTGACTAAAATTTCACATGACTGTGGTTCATTAGCACATTTCGAATCAAATTTAACTAGCATTTCAAGTGGATTTTTTCATTGGTGTGTTTCCAATCAAATTTGACTTAAATTTCACCTGAATTTCGTTCATTGGCACTTTTCCATTCAATTTTGATTAAAATTTCAGCAGTGTATAAAATACACTTATCAATGAATGTTTCATTCTTCTATGACAACCAACTTAGAACTTTGTCAAATCTTAAGACATGA
>NW_019245516.1:0-1499 GCF_002742605.1 Olea europaea var. sylvestris
CAAAAACAAACAAACCCGAAGTTATCATGAAATCAAAACCACTTTTCATTGGCTCGATTCCAATCGAATTGGACTAGCAATTCTTCGAAAATGATCAAAACCGAAGTTATCATGAATTTAAAAACCACTTTTAATTGGCTCGATTGTAATCGAATAAGACTAGCAATTCTCCAAAAATGAACAAACCCGAAGTTATCATGAAATCAAAACCACTTTTCATTGGCTCAATTCCAATCGAATTAGACTAGCAATTCCCCAAAAACGATCAAACCCGAAGTTTTCATGAAATCAAAACCACTTTTCATTGGCTCGATTCCAATCGAATTAGACTAGCAATTCGCCAAAAAGAACAAACCCGATGTTATCACGAAACTAAAAACCACATTTCATTGGCTCGATTCCAATCGAATTAGAGTAGCATTTCTCCAAAAACGAACATACCCGAAGTTATCATAAAATCAAAAACAACTTTTCATTGGCTTGATTCCAATCCAATTGGACTAGCAATTTGCCGAAAATGATCAAACCCAAAGTTATCATTAAATCAAAAACCACTTTTCACTGGCCTGATTCCAATCGAATTAGACTAGCAATTCACCGAAAACGATAAAACCCGAAGTTTTCATGAAATCAAAAACCACTTTTCATTGGCTCGATTCCAATCGAATTAGAATAGCAATTCACCAAAAAGAACAAACCCGAAGTTATCATGTAATCGAAAACCACTTTTCATTGGCTCGATCCCAATCGAATTAAACTAGCATTTCGCCGAAAACGAACAGACCCAATGTTATCATGAAATTAAAAACCACTTTTCATTGGCTCGATTCCAATCGATTTGGACTAGCAGTAAGCCGAAAACGATCAAACCAGAAGTTACTTGAAATCAAAAACCACTTTTTATTGGCTCGATTCCAACCGAATTAGACTAGCAATTTTTCGAAAACGATCAAACACGAAGTTATCATGAAATCAAAACCCATTTTCATTGGCTGGATTCCAATCGAATTAGACTAGCAATTCACCGAAGACGATCAAACCCGAAGTTATCATGAAATCAAAAGCCTCTTTTCATTGGCTCAATTCCAATTGAATTAGACTAAGAATTTTTTAAAATGATCAAATCCGAAGTTATCATGATATCAAAATTCACTTTTTATTGGCTCGATTCCAAACGACTTAGACTAGCATTTCACCAAAAATGAACAAACCAGAAGTTATCATGAACTCAAAAACCACTTTTCATTTGCTCTATTCCATCGAATTAAACTAGGAATTTGCCAAAGACGAACAAACCCGATGTTGTCATTAAATCAAAAACTACTTTTCATTGGATCGATTCCAATCGGATTAGACTAGCATTTCACAAAAAATGAACAAACCCGAAGTTATCATGAAATCAAAAACCACCTTTCATGGTTCGATTCCAATCGAATTAGACTAGCATTTCTCCAAAAATGAACAAACTCGAAGTTATCATGAAATCGAAAGCCACTTTT
>NW_019245517.1:0-1499 GCF_002742605.1 Olea europaea var. sylvestris
CTACGGGTCGTTCACGTTTTTCGATGCATCTCTTTCGTGCCTCGTTTGAGTGTGCAGTGTTTCACATCATAGTGCATTGTATCGCGTGCATTATTCATCTTACTTCTTAGTTCCGTCTCTCCATATGCCAGATGGCCCGTAAGCGTTCTCGATCCTCTGCACGGCCAGCTGGTGGTTCAACGTCGTATAGTCGTTCCAGATTCATTTCTGCTATAGCTCAGGAGGTCTTCACTTCTCAGTTCTCCTTACGCCCCATTCTCGTGGAGCGTGAGGTAATCTAATCTGACCTTCCTGTTGATATCGCCGCCATTTTTGTTTCCCGGGATTGGGAGCCCCTTCTTGTTGGTCTTTCACCTCTTCCCCCACTCCTCGTTCAGGAATTCTATGCTAATATTCATGATATAGACGGGTCGTCTTTTCGGGTTACTCTTAGAGTTCATTCTTTTAGGGTTACTCCATCGGCTGTAGCTCATGCTTTAGGTATACCTCAGATTACCCATCCGACTTATCCCTATATTTTACCTGCTTCTATTCCGACCGATGCTCTTGTTCGGTCGACGCTTTTGAACACCCCGTCTATCGGGGGACCTTCGGCGATGGCCACGAGGTCATTACCTACTGATCGTCGAGTGTTGTTGCACATAGTGTGTACAAACCTGTGGCCGGTTGCCCATACCTCTTCATTACATATGGTGCGTGCTGTTTTCTTTATGCCCTTCTTCATGGGGACTCGATCGACTTTCCTAGTTTTGTGTGCCAGAATATTCTGGCTTTATTTCGTACTCCTAGGAGTCGGATCGAGTTGCCTTATGCTTGCTTGATTCATATGGTTGTTTTGTCGTTGGGTGCTTCCTTTCCAGAGGGTTCGACTTGTTGCATAGGACGTCCGATAGGACAGCAGACCATTCATCAGAGTCGATCCCATGTACCGTCATCTTCCTCTTCTGCTCATACTACAGGTCAGGCAGCGGCCGTTGATGTTTTTGATCTTTCGGAGCCCTTTGATCCTATTACTGAGATTCTTACTGGGGGTTCCCGTGTGTTTCTCCTGCCTCGTACGAATTTTCCTTCGGCCATTCCACTTAGTTTTGCCTTTCCTTCGACATCTACTTCTGCTCCTGGGGTGGCTGCTTTGCCCGTTGACCCCATGGTGACGCTTATGGAACAGATGTCTACTTTGGTCGAGCAGCAGGCTCGTATGATGGCAGAGATCGCGCAGTTACGTACTGCGTCGGAGCGTCAGTCAGCTGAGCTTTCTTCTTTTCGCCGTGCTCTTGCAGTGTGTTAGCGTCATTTGCGTTGGATTCGTGATAGTATGGAGGAGGACACGAGTGCTGAGAGCGGAGCTGAGTCTTCAGATGCTGGAGGTGCTGCCTCGTAGTTGGTTAGTTAATTGTTTTGATCCTTTGTCCTTTTTGACAAAAAGGGGGAGTAGATATTTGGATAGATGATTGGATAGATAGATATCGATATTTGGATAGATAGATATAAATTTTTTG
>NW_019245518.1:0-1499 GCF_002742605.1 Olea europaea var. sylvestris
CATGACACCATGAGAGAACTTTGCATGAGGAAAGCTCAGGAGGAGAAGTTTCTTTATGTCGCCAATCAAGAATTTGAGATCTCTTCGGAAGTCTTGAAAAATCAGCGTCACCTAAGTATTCATCCAAATGGGAAGAATGCAGTGGTGAGAAATTCTCAAAGCTCAACTTTTCGTTCACTTCTATACTTCACAAAGAGACTATTGAGAAATTCTCCATGTTCTCAACTTCTCAGGGTGTTGGATACAGGCAATATAGATTTCTTTGAGTTTCCAATGGAAATATTGACACTTTCTAATTTAAGGTATATTGCTTTGACCTACAGTGGGAGATCCATGATTCCTGCCTCAATATCTAAACTTTGCAATCTTCAGACCTTTATTGTTTTTCGAAATCTTTCTGCTGAAAGATTGCTCTTACCACGGGAACTCTTGAAGATGCCACAGTTAAGGCATCTCTTGTTCAATAAAGGTGTCTTGCTTTGTTCTGATGGTCTACAAAATGTGAACCTACAAACACTTTCTGGTGTAATAGATTTCAAATTGACTCAAGAGGCCCTTCGACAAATTCCTAACCTGAAGACATTGGAAATTTCTTACCATTGTGAACCTCATACTGAGTTGTCATTCTATTGTCTTGAGAATTTAGTCCATCTGCATCAACTTGAAAGTTTTAAGTGCGAACTCATTTTCGATGGTTGGACAAATGTTTCTCTGCCTCAGAACCTTGCTTTCCCACCAAATCTGAAGAAGTTAACTTTGAGTGTTTGCAAAATTTCTGGGCATAATATGTTTCTTGTTGGTAATCTTCCCAATCTTGAAGTTCTCAAATTAAAAGATGTAGACTTCGAAAACGAAGCATGGAAAATGGAAGGGAAATTTTCTCGATTAAAATTCCTGCATGTTGAAGCGTTTCATTTTGAAATCTGGGAAGCCGAGGCAGCACATTTCCCAAGCCTACAGTGCCTACATCTTAGGGGTTGCAAGAGTTTAAAATGCTTCCCTTCTGGAATTGGAGAAATTCTAACTCTTCAGCAAATCATCTTGTATGGATGTCCGCCATCTGTTGTGAATTCGGCAAATTCAATACTAGAGGAACAACAAGACTGGGGGAACTATGACCTTAAGGTTCATGTCAATCCCAATTATTTTGGAAACTCCAATAGTAAGGTAAAAGTTTCCCTTGGGCATAAAGTATCTACTGAGAAAAAAATTCATTTATATTAACTGCATTGTTTACTCAACTTTAGTCTTTCAACACAAAGCTCTCACATGCATGCTAAAATATAGTTCATTAAAGGTATGAAACGTGATAATTTTTCATAAATGAGTGATAGCAAAACATGAACTCTATCATCTATTCCAATACTATGTTAGCCTATTAAAGTGGGACTAAACATATTTCTGAATTTAGAACCCCTTTATTTTATTTTATTTTGGCTCACAAGAATCTTTACTTCATGGATATAGCTTGTTTTGTTTACAAGTACTTAACTGGGTGC
>NW_019245519.1:0-1499 GCF_002742605.1 Olea europaea var. sylvestris
ATCAACCCGTCAAATTTGAGCCCATTCCGACACCGTCGCGAAAAATGACGAAATTGCCCCCGGCGCAGTTTTTTTTACGATCACCCTGTCAAATTTTAGCCCATTTCGACACCGTCGCGAAAAATGACGAAATTGCCCCCGGCGCGATTTTTGCTTCCAATCAACCAGCCAATTTTCAGCTCATTACGAAACCGTCGTGAAAAATGACGAAATTGCCCCCGACGCCATTTTTGTTTCCGATCAATCAGTCAAATTTTAGCCGATTCTGACACCTTCGCGAAAAATGACGAAATTGCCCCTGCGCGATTTTTGTTTCCGATCAATCAGTCAAATTTTAGTCGGTTCCGGCACCTTCGCGAAAAATGACGAAATTGCCCCGGCGCGATTTTTGTTTCCGATCAATCAGTCAAATTTGGGCCCATTCCGACACTGTCACGAAAAATGACGAAATTACCCCCGACGCCATTTTTGTTTCCGATCAATCAGTCAAATTTTAGCCGATTTCGACAACGTCGCGAAAAATGACGAAATTGCCCCCGACGCCATTTTTGTTTCTGATCAATCAGTCAAATTTTAGTCGATTCCGACACCTTCACGAAAAATGACGAAATTGCCCCTGCGCGATTTTTGTTTACGATCAATCAGTCAAATTTAAGCCGATTTCGACATCGTCGCGAAAAATGACGAAATTCCCCCCGACGCCATTTTTGTCTCCGATCAATCAGTCAGATTTTAGTCGATTCCGACACCTTCGCGAAAAATGACGAAATTGCCCCTAGCGCGATTTTTGTTTCCGATCAACCTGTCAAATTTGAGCCCATTTCGACACCGTCGCAAAAAATGACGAAATTGCCCCTGGTACGATTTTTGTTTCCGATCAACCTGTCAAATTTTAGCCCATTCCGACACCTTCGCAAAAATGACGAAATTCCCCCTTGCGCGATTTTGGTTTACAATCATCCTGTCAAATTTTGGCCAATTCGACTCCATCGCGAAAAATGACTAAATTGCCCCTAGGGCGATTTTTGTTTCCGATCAACCTGTCAAATTTCTGCCCATTCTGACACCGTCGCGAAAAATGAGGAAATTTCCCCCGGCGCAATTTACGCTTCCCATCAACCTGCAGAATTTTAGCCCATTCCGACACCGTCGCGAAAAATGATTAAATTGCCCCTGGCGTGATTTTAGTTTCCGATCAATCAGTCAAATTTCAGCCGATTTCGACACCGTCGCGAAATATGACGAAATTGCCCCCGACGCGATTTTTGTTTCCGATCAATCAGTCAAATTTCAGCAGATTTCGACAACGTCGCGAAAAATGATTAAATTGCCCCTGGCGTGATTTTTGTTTCCGATCAATCAGTCAAATTTCAGTCGATTCCGACACTGTCTTGAAAAATGACGAAATTACCCCCGGCGCGATTTTTGTTTCCGATCAATCAGTCAAATTTCAGCCTATTTTGACACCGTCGCGAAAAACGACGAAATTGCCCCCGGCG
>NW_019245520.1:0-1499 GCF_002742605.1 Olea europaea var. sylvestris
GTAAGAGTTTTTGAATAGTAAATTTTTTGATAATGTGTGATTAAAAAGTAAGAAAATTTTTGAATTTATGTGAAATTTTTTTTTATCGTGAGAATATGTGATTAAAGACGAGTGTGCGGAGGAAGGAATTTTGAAAGAGTAAAAAAAACCAAATAAATAACCCTTTCCTCCTGCATCAATCCCCCAACTTGCCCACCCCAATCACATAAGAGATAGGGATGACAAAATGCATCACCCACACCCCTGATCCCATGGTGAACCTGTCCTAACCCTTTATTTATTTATTTTTGTGTTTAAATTTTAATCATTTTTAAAAATGAGAAAAATAAGTAATTTTTATAAAATGAGAGGAAAAGAGAATAGAGAAAACTCAAAGAGAATAGAGAAAACTCAATAAACATTTTGTGTGTATTATTGAAAACCGAAACCCTATATTTATAGGTAAGAATCAGGGATACAATGGTAATAATTTTTAGGGCTACAGGGGTGCAAATGTCATTCACCAATAAACTTTAATGGACTTTTCATTTACAACACTCCCCCTTGAATGACATATTACAAAATACCTGCCTCATCAAAATCTTGTTTGATAAAAATCCAATGGGAAAAAAATCAAACGAAGGAAAAAGAGTACAATTGTTTTGGAGTATTAAAATTAAATGCCGCCTCATTAAAACCTTGCTAGGAAAATCCAATGGGACAAACCCTAAGCGAAGGAAAAAGAGTACAGATACTCCCCCCTAATATTGATCACTAAAAATCTTTGAGTCGACGTATTCCAATCTCATGAACTAATTTCTTGAATGTAGATGTTGGCAGCGCTTTTGTGAATAGATCAGCCACATTGTCACTTGAGGGAATTTGTTAAATATCAATGTCACAATTTTTCTGAAGTTCATGTGTATGAAAGAATTTTGGAGAAATATGCTTCGTCCTGTCGCCTTTGATATAACCTCCCTTGAGTTGTGCAATACAAGTTGCATTATCTTCAAACAAAATTGTTGGATTATCTTTTGTTGAAGTCAATCCACATGATGATTGGATATGATGGGTCATATTCCTCAACCATACACATTCTCGCCCTACTTCATGGATTGTAATAATCTCAAAATGATTTGAGAATGTTGCTGTCAAGGATTGCTTCACAGATCTCCATGATATAGCCGTTCTTCCATGTGTAAACACATATCCTGTTTGTAATTTACCTTTATATGGATTAGAGAGATAATCTGCATCTGCATATCCCACTAAAGTAGATCCTGACTTTTGAGAATAAAACAGTCTCATATCAATAGTACCTTTTAGGTAACGAAAAACATGTTTAACACCATTCCAATGCCTTTGAGTTGGTGTAGAACTATATCTTGTAAGGAGATTTACAGAAAAAGTTATGTCAGGTCGAGTACAATTTGCAAGATAAGTTAATGCTCCAATTGCACTAAGGTATGGTACTTCAGGACCAAGAATCTTTTCTCCATCTTCAAGTAGACGAAATGGAT
>NW_019245521.1:0-1499 GCF_002742605.1 Olea europaea var. sylvestris
TTTGATTTCATGATATCTTCGGGTTTGTTCATTTTAGATGAATTGCTAGTCTAATTTGATTGGAATCGAGCCAATGAAAAGTGGTTTTCAATTCATCATAACTTTGGGTTTGTTCATTTTTGGTGAATTGCAAGTCTTAATTGATTGGAATCGAGCTAATAAAAAGTGGTTTTTCAATTGATGATATCTTCGGGTTTGTTCATTTTTTGGCGAATTGCTTGCCTAAATCGATTGGAATCGAGCCAATGAAAAGTGGCTTTTCACTTCATGATATCTTCGGGTTTGTTCGTTTTGTCGAATTGGTAGTCTAATTAGATTGGAATCCAGCTAATGAAAAGTTGTTTTTGATTTCATGATAACTTCGAATTTGTTCGTTTTTGGCGAATTGCTAGTCTAATTCGATTGGAAAATCGAGCCAATGAAAAGTGGTTTTTTATTTCATGATAGCTTCAGGTTTGTTCGCTTTTGGCAAATTACTAGTCTAATTCGATTCGAATCGAGCTAATGAAAGGAGGTTTTTCATTTCATGATAACTCCAGTTTGTTCATTTTTGGTGAATTGCTAGTCTAAATCGATCGGAATTGAGCCAATGAAAAGTTGCTTTTGATTTCACGATAACTTCGGGTTTGTTCATTTTTGGCGAATTGCTAGTCTAATTAGATTGGAATCGAGCCAATGAAAAGTGGTTTTCATTTCATGATAACTTCGGTTATGTTCGTTTTTGGCGAATTCTAGTCTAAATCGATTCGAATCGAGCCAATGAAAAGTTGCTACTGATTTCATGATAACTTCGGGTTTGTTCATTTTGGTGAATTGTACGTCTAATTCGATAGGAATCGAGCCAATGAGAAGTGGATTTTCATTTCATGATAACTTCGGATTTGTTCATTTTTGGCGAATTGCATTCTAAATCGATTCGAATTGAGCCAATGAAAAGTGTCTTTTGATTTCATGATGACTTTGGGTTCGTTCGTTTTGGCGAATAGTTAGTCCAATTCGATTGGAATCGAGTCAATGGAAAGTGGTTTTTGATTTCATGATAACTACGAGTTTGTTCATTTTTGGCAAATTGCCACTCTAATTTGATAGGAATTAAGCCAAAGAAAAGTAGTTTTCGATTTCATGATAATTTTTGGTTTGTTCATTTTCGACGAATTGCTAGTCTAATTCGATTGGAATCGAGCTACTGAAAAGTGGTTTTCTTTTCATGATAATTTTGGTTTTGTTCATTTTTGGCGAATTGCTAGTCTTAATTGATTAGAATCAAGCCAATGAAAAGTGGCTACTGATTTCATGATAACTTCGGGTTGGTTCATTTTGGCGAATAACTCGTCTAATTCGATAGGAATCGAGCCAATGAAAAGTGGTTTTTCATTTCATGATAACATCAGATTCGTTTTTGGCAAATTGCTAGTATAAATCGATTGGAATCGAGCCAATGAAAGTGTTTTTTCATTGGATGATAACATCGGATTTGTTCATTTTTGGCGAATTGCTAG
>NW_019245522.1:0-1499 GCF_002742605.1 Olea europaea var. sylvestris
GCCCCCGGCGAGATTTTTGTTCCCGGTCAACCTGTCAAATTTGAGCCCATTCCGACTCCGTCGCGAAAAATGATGAAATTGCCTCTGGCGCGATTTTTGTTTCCGATGAACCTGTCAAATTTGGGCCCATTTCGACACCATCGCGAAAAATGACGAATTTGCCCGTGGCGCGATTTTTTTTCCGATTAACTTATCAAATTTGAGCCAATTCCGACACCGTCGCGAAAAATGACGAAATTGCCCCTGGCGCGATTTTTGTTCCCGATCAATCTGTCAAATTTGGGCCCATTTCGACTCCATCGTGAAAAATGACGAAATTCCCCCGGATCGATTTTTGTTTCCGATCAGTCTGTCAAATTTGAGCCAATTCCGACACCGTTGCGAAAAATGACGAAATTGCCCCAGGCGCGATTTTTGTTCCCGATCAACCTGTTAAATTTGAGCCCATTCCGACTCCGTTGCGGAAAATGACAAAATTGTTCCCGGCGCGATTTTTGTTTACGATCAACCTGTCCAATTTGAGCCTAATCCGACACCGTCGCGAGAAATGACGAAATTGCTCCCGGCGCGATTTTTGTGTCCGATCAACCTGTCAAATTTGAGCCCAATCCGACACCGTCACGAGAAATGACGAAATTGCCCACGACGCGATTTTTGTTCCCGATCAACCTGTCAAATTTGAGCCCATTCCGACTCCATCGCGAAAAATGACGAAATTGGCCTTGGTGCGATTTTTGTTTCCGATCAACCTGTCAAATTTAAACCCGTTCCGACAAAGTCGAGAAAAATGACGAAATTGCCCCTGGCGCGATTTTTGTTCCCGATCAACCTGTCAAATTCAAGCCCATTCCGACTCCGTCGCGAGAAATGACGAAATTCCCCTCGGATCGATTTTTGTTTCCGATCAATTTGTCAAATTTGAGCCAATTCCTACACCGTCGCGAAAAATGACGAAATTGCCCCTGGCGTGATTTTTGTTCCCAATCAACCTGTCAAATTTGACCCCATTCTGACTCAGTCGCGAAAAATTACGAAATTGCCTCTGGCGCGGTTTTTGTTTCCAATCAACCTGTCAAATTTGGACCCATCTCGACACCATCGCGAAAAATGACGAAATTGCCCCTGGCGCGATTTTTGTTTCCGATCAACCTGTCAAAATTGAGGCCATTTCGACTACGTCGCGAAAAATGACGAGATTCCCCCCGGATCGATTTTTGTTTCCGATCAATCTGTCAAATTTGAGCTAATTTCGACACCGTCGCGAAAAATGACGAAATTGCCCCAGGCGCGATTTTTGTCCCCGATCAACCTATCAAATTTGTGCCCATTCTGACTCCGTCGCGAAAAATTACGAAATTGCCCCTTGCGTGGTTTTTGTTTCCGATCAACCGGTCAAATTTGAGCCCATTTCGACTGCATCGCGAAAAATGACGAAATTGCACGTGGGCCGATTTTTGTTCCCTATCTACCTGTCAAATTTGTGCCCATTTCGATTCGAT
>NW_019245523.1:0-1499 GCF_002742605.1 Olea europaea var. sylvestris
TTTGGAAATGTAGCGACCGTTTTGGATTGAACTCAAGACTTCTTCGTGACGTACGAGGGATTTCGGTGATTTTTCGAAAGAATAATCGCTTGCATATTTGGAACGCTTGTATAGTCAGCGTACGAAGAATCGAGCGTAACTTTTCCACACGGTGTCCGTTTCGGGCCCATAAGTACTTTTTGGAAATGTAGCGACCGTTTTGGATTGAACTCAAGACTTCTTCGTGACGTACGAGGGATTTCGGTGATTTTTCGAAAGAATGAGCGCTTGCATATTTGGAACGCTTGGATAGTCGGCGTACGAAGAATTGAGCGTAACTTTTGCACACTGTGTCCGTTTCGGGCCCAGAAGTACTTTTTGAAAATGTAGCAACCGTTTTGGATTGAACTCACGACTTCGTCGTGACTTATGAGGGATTTCGGCCATTTTTGTAAAGAATGAGCACATGAATATATTTGTAACGCTTGGATAGTCGGCGTACGAAGAATCGAGCGTAACTTTTGCACACGGTGTCCGTTTCGGGCCCATAAGTACTTTTTGGAAATGGAGCGACCGTTTTGGATTGAACTCACCACTTCGTCGTGACGTATGAGGGATTTTAGCTATTTTTGGAAAGAATGAGCCCTTGCATATTTGGAACGCCTGGATAGTCGGCGTACGAAGAATTGAGCGTAACTTTTGCACACGGTGTCCGTTTCGGGCCCAGAAGTACTTTTTGAAAATGTAGCGACCGTTTTGGATTGAACTCACGACTTCATCGTGACGTATGAGGGATTTCGGCCATTTTTGGAAAGAATGAGCACATGCATATTTGGAACGCTTGGATAGTCGGCGTACGAAGAATTCAGCGTAACTTTTGCACACGGTGTCCGTTTCGGGCCCATAAGTACTTTTTGGAAATGTAGTGACCGTTTTGGATTGAACTCACGAGTTCTTCGTGACGTATGAGGGATTTTGGCCATTTTTCGAAAGAATGAGCGCTTGCATATTTGGAACGCCTGGATAGTCGGCGTGCGAAGAATTCGGCTTAACTTTTGCACACGGTGTCTGTTTCGGGCCCACAAGTACTTTTTGGAAATGTAGCGACCGTTTTGGATTGAACTTAAGACTTCGTCATGACGTATGAGGGATTTCAGCCATTTTTGGAAAGAATGAGCACATGCATATTTGGAACGCTTGGATAGTCGGCGTACGAAGAATTGAGCGTAACTTTTGCACACGGTGTCCGTTTCGGGCCCATAAGTACTTTTTGGAAATGTAGCGACCGTTTTGAATTGAACTCACGACTTCCTCATGACGTATGAGGGATTTCGGTGATTTTTTGAAAGAATGAGCGCTTGTATATTTGGAACGCTTGTATAGTCAGCGTACGAAGAATTGAGCGTAACTTTTGCACACAGTGTCCGTTTCGGGCCTATAAGTACTTTTTGGAAATGTAGCGACCGTTTTGGATTGAACTCAAGACTTCTTCGTGACGTACGAGGGATTTCGGTGATTTT
>NW_019245524.1:0-1499 GCF_002742605.1 Olea europaea var. sylvestris
GCCAAATTTCGGCCCATTCCGACGCCATTGCGACAAATGACAAAATTGCCCCTGGTGCAGTTTTTCTTTATTAATTTTCTGCTCAGCCTGACATAATTGATACAGAAATTAATTTTTTGGAGGCCTAACCAAAGGAATTTGGTGAAAATCCCGAGATCTTGGGTCTCTGCCCCGAGTCCAATTTCTCGGGCCATTTTCCAATCAACCGGCCAAATTTCGGCCCATTCCGACACCGTCGCGACAAATGAAAAAATTGCCCCTGGCGCGGTTTTTCTTTGTTAATTTTATGTCCAACATTTCTTCAACCTGTCATAATTAGTACGTAAATTAATTATTGAAAGTCCTAAGCGAAGGAATTTGGCTAAAATCTCGCGATCTCAGGTCTTTGCCCCGAGTCCAATTTCTCGGGCCATTTCCAATCAACCTGCCAAATTTCGGCCCATTCCGACGCCATTGCAACAAATGACAAAATTGCCCCTGGTGCAATTTTTCTTTATTAATTTTCTGCTTAGCCTGACATAATTGATACAGAAATTAATTTTTTGGAGGCCTAACTGAAGGAATTTGGTGAAAATCCCGAGATCTTGGGTCTCTACCCCGAGTCCAATTTCTCGGGCCATTTTCCAATCAACCTGCCAAATTTCGGCGCATTCTGACACCGTCGGGACAAATGACAAAATTGCCCCTGGTGCGATTTTTCTTTATTAATTTTCTATCCAACACTTCTTCAATCTGTCATAATTAATACGGAAATTAATTATTCGGAGGCCGAAACGAAGGAATTTGGCTAAAATCCCGCGGTCTCGGGTCAATGTCCCGAGTCCAATTTCTCGGGTCGTTTCCTATTAACCTGCCAAATTTCGGCCCATTCCGACACTGTCGTGACGAATGACAAAATTGTCCCTGGTGCGATTTTTCTTTATCAATTTTCTGTTCAGCCTGACATAATTGATACAGAAATTAATTATTAGGAAGCCTAAACAAAGGAATTTGGCTAAATTCCCGAGATCTTTGGTCTCTGCCCAGAGTCCAATTTCTCGGGCCGTTTCCAATCAACCTGCCAAATTTCGGCCCATTCCGACACAGAGCGACAAATGACAAAATTGCTCCTGGTGCAGTTTTTCTTTGTTAATTTTCGGTCCAACACTTCTTCAACCTGAGGAGGCCTAAACGAAGGAATTTAGCTAAAATCTCAAGATCTCGGGTCTCTTTCTCGAGTCCAATTTCTCGAGCCGTTTCCAATCAACCTGCCAAATTTCGGCCAATTCCGACACCGTCGCGTCCAATAACAAAATTGCCCATGGTGCGATTTTTCTTTGTTAATTTTCTGTTAAACCTGGCATAATTAATACGGAAATTAATTATTCGGAGGCCTAAACGAAGGATTTTGGCTAAAATCCCGAGATCTTAGGTCTTTGCCCTAAGTCCAATTTCTCGGGCCGTTTCCAATCAACCTGCCAAATTTCGGCCCATTCTGACACCGTCGCGACAAATGACAA
>NW_019245525.1:0-1498 GCF_002742605.1 Olea europaea var. sylvestris
TGTCTTAGCGTGTTGGACATTCGCCCACGCAAGCGCGGGTGGGACCGACATCTGTTGGCGCACTTTTTGGGGTCAACAGTACGGATTATTGACATTTGGATAACAGACTAAAGAAAGTAAACGTGAAAATTAATGATCCATTTGATTGCAAGAATGAAATTTGGGTGAAAAGATAATGAACTTCAGGGAATGGAATTACTTAGAACTTATTTTACTGAAAATTGTCAATTAAATGTGTTTGATTGATATAATTTTTCACTTGAAAAATGTTAAAATTTTGAATCATTTGGTATTTGTTTGACTTAATTTTTCATGAAAATTGTCAATTAAAAGGATTAAAATTATTACAATTGTAGATAGAATTAATTTCCATTGCCCAATATATATATATATATATATTTTTTTTAAAAGCTGGAAAACCATTTTCCCACCTAATTTATAAGAATTGCAATTCCTTAAAATGGTGGAAAACTTGGTCACATAGGAGTGAAGCTAGAAAACCAATTGCCTAGAAAAATTTGCCAATCAAACACTTAAAAAAGTGGAAAGTGAAATTTTTTTTTTCCATTTTTCATGAAAAATTTATCTAATCAAACGGGGCCTAAAAGAAAAGGAAAAAAAAAATGCAAACACCTCCAACCCCCCACCCCCACCCCCAATCTGACATCTTTTTGCTAAGCTCATACAATTATTTATTTTTCTCGACTCATCTTCTCCTAGTGAATCTTGATATGAATGTATTATTTTTTGATGTGGATATATTTTTCACCTTGTTCAAGGAGATCAATACTTAGAGGTTGTTTAAAAATTAGATTTTTTTAGTAGATTGTAATAGAAGTTTTTGAAATATATGATTGAAAAGTTGTGAAATCCGTGAAAGATATTATTAATATTGATTGTTTGACTTTAATTTAAATTAAAATCAGATTTTAATCCGTACCAAACAGGCTCTTAATATTTAGCTGAGATGGTAAACATTATATTAAAGTCAAATAAAATTATTGAGTTCAAGTCTCAAGATCCATTTTATATAAATTGTGTATCTGTTATGCATTTGATGAGAAAAGTAAGCCCAACCTCTTTGAGGTACATTAAGAGTGGCGATTGTGATTCCATATGTCATTATGGAATGGGGCCGTCTTCATGGTCATGGCTCAATTCTTGCACTTGTGTTATTATAATTTCCATTGCTTCACACCTAAATATAAATCGAAAATTTGTAAGTCACCCAATTTAGTTTGCAATATCGTGGTATTTTGATAAGTGTATTTTCTATACACTTATTTGGGACCTAGAATAATGATATTTGATAGTTCTTTTGACAAAATATATCCTAAATTGTTGTATTTTATGTTATATAGGTAAAACTCAATGGTTGAATGAGGAATTGAGAAAAAGAAGCAAAAATTGATGAAAAATGACGATATCCAAAGTTTGAAGACCAAATTACAAATATTCGATATTTGATTCGGACCACAAGAAGATACTTTGAAGATTT
>NW_019245526.1:0-1498 GCF_002742605.1 Olea europaea var. sylvestris
ACTTTTTGGAAATGTAACGACCGTTTTGGATTGAGCTCACCACTTCGTCATGACGTACGAGGGATTTTACCCATTTTTCGAAATAATGAGCACTTGCATATTTAGAACGGTTGGAGAGTCGACGGACGAAGAATTAAGCTTAACTTTTGTACACGGTGTCCGTTTTGGGCCCATAAGAACTTTTTGGAAATGTAGCGACCGTTTTGGATTGAACTCACCGCTTCGTCGTGACGTACGAGGGATTTTGGCCATTTTTCGAAAGAATGAGCACTGCATATTTAGAACGGTTGGAGAGTCGACGGACGAAGAATTAAGCTTAACTTTTGTACACGGTGTCCGTTTTGGGCCCATAAGAACTTTTTGGAAATGTAGCGACCGTTTTGGATTGAACTCACTACTTCATCGTGACGTATGAGAGATTTTGGCCATTTTTCGAAAGAATGAGCACTGCATATTTAGAACGGTTGGAGAGTCGACGGACGAAGAATTAAGCTTAACTTTTGTACACGGTGTCCGTTTTGGGCCCATAAGAACTTTTTGGAAATGTAGCGACCGTTTTGGATTGAACTCACTACTTCATCGTGACGTATGAGAGATTTTGGCCATTTTTCGAAAGAATGAGCACTGCATATTTAGAACGGTTGGAGAGTCGACGGACGAAGAATTGAGCGTAACTTTTGCACACGGTGTCCATTTTGGGCCCATAAGAACTTTTTGGAAATGTAGCGGCCGTTATGGATTGAACTAACCACTTCATCATGACGTACGAGGGATTTTAGCCATTTTTCGAAAGAATGAGCACTTGCAAATTTAGAATGGTTGGAGAGTCGACGGACGAAGAATTGAGCGTAACTTTTGCACACGGTGTCCGGTTTGGACCCATAAGAACTTTTTGGAAATGTAGCGACCGTTTTAGATTGAACTCACCACTTCGTCGTGACGTACGAGGGATTTTACCCATTTTTCGAAAGAATGAGCACTTGCAAATTTAGAATGGTTGGAGAGTCGACGGACGAAGAATTGAGCGTAACTTTTGCACACGGTGTCCGGTTTGGACCCATAAGAACTTTTTGGAAATGTAGCGACCGTTTTAGATTGAACTCACCACTTCGTCGTGACGTACGAGGGATTTTACCCATTTTTCGAAAGAATGAGCACTTGCAAATTTAGAATGGTTGGAGAGTCGACGGACGAAGAATTGAGCGTAACTTTTGCACACGGTGTCCGGTTTGGACCCATAAGAACTTTTTGGAAATGTAACGACCGTTTTGGATTGAGCTCACCACTTCGTCATGACGTACGAGGGATTTTACCCATTTTTCGAAAGAATGTGCACTTGCATATTTAGAACGGTTGGAGAGTCGACGGACGAAGAATTGAGCTTAACTTTTGTACACGATGTCCGTTTTGGGCCAATAAGAACTTTTTGGAAATGTAGCGACCGTTTTGGATTGAACTCACCACTTCGTCGTGACGTACGGGGGAGTTAAGCCATTTT
>NW_019245527.1:0-3476 GCF_002742605.1 Olea europaea var. sylvestris
TATATATATATATATGGCACCATGTTTTTAAATACCCTTACAGGCTTACTGATCCGAGTCAAAAAGACTTTGAAAAGAACAAAATTTTTTTTTTCAAGTGGAACTTTTTTCTAATTGCTTTCTAAATGACCCTTGTAACGAGTTTTAGGCCGATAACTTCTAAGTCAGACGACTATAGGGCACCAAATTTTAAGATACCCTTACAAACTTAATCACTTGACTCATAAAAACTTCAGAGATAAATTTAAAATTTTTAAATGTATATGCCTTGATTAGTGTAATGCCCCTTATCACACACTTATTCAAACAAACTGACCTTTAACTTAAAACTTTTGCAGAGTTTTATCATATTAGTCCAAGACAATCTATACATAAATTTTTTACACATGGAATTCACATTCACATTTGCATCTTCTTACAACTGTAAAGTCACCCCCAAACTATGCTAAATTAATACGGTTTAGGTAACCCATCTATGTCCAACTAGATCAACATATCCAAAGTAAGAAACAACTCATTTAATCACAATGTCAAACCCAATTCTAGTGCGCTTGTAATATCAAATTTTGCAAGATTGAGTCTCAATTAGTCTAGCATGCATCATATCCACAGTTCATAAGTTAACATCAAATCTCAAATTAAATCATCATTGTTTGTTAGACTGTCTAATCCACACAATCACACAAATGAACAAAAGATTTTTTTTTTTTAAACAAATACACAAAAACATACAAAAAAACAAAAACTAAAAATTTTTTTCACTCCCAAATTTAAAATTGACATTGTCTTCAATGTCATAAAATATAAATAAGCACATAAATGGGTAAGGAAGAAAAGGAAGAAGGTACTCCCCAAACTTTTCTGTTGAATGTGTGATGGCTGGATAATATTCTTCATCAAGCTTTCCCTTGGATCTATGTTGGTTTGAGTGTTCCACGACGTCATATTCCTGAAAAATCAAATTTGACAAATTAAATACAGGGAACAAGGGTTACTTAGCTCAAACAATCAAAATAACCAACAATAAATTCAAAGGCATGAGGGCAGAAGGGATATGGGTGATGACTCTTAAAAATTGAAACGTGTCTAAATCTAATGCAACCTAGTAAACAAAAAAAACTATATGCTATGCGATACGAAAAGCAAAATAAAAAGTTTGAAAATTGGGTTGCCTCCCAATAAGCGCTTCTTTAAAGTCATTAGCTGGACTTTGTGCCGCGATTATTCTGGTACAGTTAGGTCAAGACTCTCTTTAGAGGTAGAAAAATCTTCCACACAGTGCTTGATACGTTGGTCATTTACTTTGAAGTTTCTTTTTGTTGGATGGTGTAATTCAACTGTGCCGTAGGGAAGTACCTGAGAGACCATAAAAGGGTCGGACCATCTAGATTTCAAATTTCCTGGAAACAGTTTAAGTCTGAAATTGTATAAAAGCACTTGATCTCCTACTCGAAAAATTATTTGCCTGATGTTCTTGTCATGCCACTGCTTCGTCCTTTCTTTGTAGATGGCTGCATTTTTATATATTTCTCTTCTGAATTCTTCCAATTTATGTAGCTGCAATATTCTTGTTTCTCCAGCCTTTTCGAGGTCCATGTTTAACTGCTTCAATGCCTAGTATGCTCTATGTTCAAACTCTACTGGTAGGTGGCATGCTTTTCCAAAGACTAGTCGATATGAGGACATCCCAATAGGTGTCTTGTAAGCAGTGCAATATGCCCATAAGGCATCGTCTAATATATTTGACCAATCCTTGCGAGATACATTCACAGTGAGCCCCAGAATTCTTTTCAATTGTATGTTCGAGGTTTCCACCTGTCCACTTGTTTGAGGGTGGTAAGAAGTAGCAATTCGATGTTGTACCCCGTACTTATACAGCACTGCCTAGAATAACCGATTGCAAAAATGAGTTTCACCATCACTTATTATGGCCCTAGGTGATCTATAGCAGTTAAAGACGTGTTTCTTTATGAAGTCCACCACCACCCTTACATCATTTGTAGGCAATGCTTTAGCTTCCACCCATTTAGAGACATAATTCACTGCTACTAGGATGTACCGATTGTTGTAAGATGATGGAAAGGGACCCATAAAATCAACACCCCAAATATCAAATATTTCCACCTCCAAAATGTTGTTAAGTGACATCTCGTGACGCGCTGATATGTTACTTGTTCTCTGACACTTATCATATGACCTACAGAAACTGTGGCAGTCCTTGAACGTGTAGGCCAAAAGAAACCACATTGAAGTACCCTTGCTGCTGTTTTAGTGGGGCCAAAGTGTCCTCCATAAGCCGAAGCATGAACCCGTGAAAGGATGGTTTCATCTCATCCTCTGGCACACATCTCCTAATGATCTGGTCTGTCACTCTCCTATATAAATTTGGATAATCCCAATAATAGAATTTCACTTTATGAAGCAGCTTCTTCTTTTGCTGATAGGTGAGATCAGGATCCATATAGCCACTAGTTAAGTAATTAACAATGTCTGCATATCGCGGAGCTTTTTCTATCTGTACTAACTGTTCACCTGGGAAAACCTCATTAATATCCACATCATCTGAATCACGAAGTTGCTCCAGCCTTGATAAATGATCCGCTACCTAATTTTCTGGACCTTTTTTAACGCAAATTTCAATGTCAAACTCTTACAATAATAAAACCCATCGAATCAGCCTAGATTTAGCATCCTTCCTCTCAAACAGATATTTCAATGTTGCATGGTCAGTGTAGACTATCACCTTTGAACGAGTCAGATAGGAAAGAAATTTGTTGAAGGCAAAGACCACTACTAGCATCTCTTTTTTTATTGTTGCATAATTGATCTGAGCATTTGTCAAGGTTCTGCTTGCATAGTAGATTATATGTAACACTTTTCCTTTACGTTGGCTAAGCACCGCTCCCACTATAAACTCACTAGCATCACACATAAGTTCAAAAGGTAGATCCTAATTAGGTGCTACTACACAGGTGCAGAAGTTAACTTTTCTTTGCAAGTATTAAAGGCATTTAAGCATTCATCAGAAAAGTAAAAAGACACATCCTTCTCCAGTAGATTACACAGAGGTTTTGTAATTTTTGAGAAATCCTTAATGAACCTTCTATAAAATCTTGCATGTCCTAAGAAGCTTCTGATTCCCTTAACTGAATTAGGAGGCTGCAATTTCTCAATCACTTGTATCTTAGCTTTGTCAACTTCAATGCCTTTTGAGGAAATCCTGTGGCCTAGCACTATCCCCAATTTTGCCATGAAATGACATTTTTCCCAATTTAGCACTAGGTTCTTCTCTTCACATCTTTGCAATACAAGAGCCAACTGATCCAAGCAGTAATCAAATGAATCTCCAAACATAGAAAAATCATCCATGAATACCTCGATGTATTTTTTCACCGTGTCAGAGAATATGGCCATCACGCACCGTTGAAAGGTTGTGGCTGCATTGCATAAACCAAAAGGCATCCTTCTAAATGCAA
>NW_019245527.1:7606-18699 GCF_002742605.1 Olea europaea var. sylvestris
TAAATATATAACTTGTAAATCAAGAAGTTAACCTGCAACCCTTTTTCTGTATCTGTTTCTCTGTTATATTCAGCTTTGGTTTTTGCTTTAAATCAATCCCAAATCTGTCGCAATTTGATTCCACTTAAAGTTGCCGCCAATTAATTTTCAACACTGTGCAGCCCTCAAATCCCTTACATGTCTTATTTTGGCAGAAAGTGTGTGAGAATATAATAAATTGGTTGTCTCTCTTCTAAAACTCCTGTTTTCTGTGCGTGATATGAATTATATATTATATATCAAAACCTTGAGCCACCTTTATTGATGAAAAAAGTAACTCTAAAAAGACTACAATTCCTTCTGCCAACCCGTGACTGCAGCCACTTTTGTATGAACTCTAATTCATGCATGAATGCATGGGTCAAGTCTACCACCAATTGATACCATTAATAGTTAAATTATTCTCTAAGTCCTCCATCTTTCAAGGTAATGTAATTCAATCCTTGAATCCTTTTATTCTTGCAACCTATGTCTTCTTTGATTTAATTCAAGTCCTTCACCTTCTAAAATATTCGATTTGACCTCCAAACATTTTAATCTTCGAGTCATGGTCCGGATCAACTATTGAATTGTTACAACTTGGTCCCCAACTTTTGGATTTCGCTTCATTTCTTCAATTCCTTTTCCTTCATAAAATTTCACCTATTAAACATAAAAAACAGAAATTTAGAATATAATTTGTCAAAAGAACTATCAAATATCGCTATTTAAGGTACCGAATAAATGTATAAAATACACTTATCATTAACATAAAGATGTTCTTCAAATAAGATTTTTTTTTTAATTATCCTTTCTAAAAATTTTACTTGGCAACCCATAAGCATTACTCGATCAATCTACCATGCATCCAGATGATTTGTTCTAATCTGAAAAGTTATTGTAAAGATGAGTATTTTGAAAACACTCCGTAAAAATATGTTCATATTCTTATTAAAATGATATAAATATAAAATGACATAATATACCGACATTTCTTGTATATAAAGCAACTTGTCGCAATATTCAATACAAGGAATTTCTTAAGAATTCCTACATCTCGCAGGATTTACGTATTCGACCTAACGGTCCATCCCGTCAGATTTAATATATTTGACCTAACGGTTCATTTCGTAGAATTTAACATATTCGACCTAACGACCCATCCCATAGGATTTAACATAGAAATCGACCCAAAAGCCTTAGAGTATTTCATGCCAAAGTCTATAAAAATATCAAGAAAACAAGAATTCACCACTTGCGCAAAGTATTCTTACCTCAATTATTATAAAAAATTTTGAAATTATTCCTTGAGACAATAATTAAAATTGGACAGAATGTTTGTAAAAGAATGAAAACCAATTTATGAAATTTTGATAGTGGTAATACTCACTTTTAGTGAGTGTGTGTTAACATGTGAATATGTATAGGTAAAGGGGAAAAAAGGCACTCCTCACATATTTTATATATATACTATCCGTTTGTGTCAATTATATGTTTATCATTACTATCAATACAAATGCCCGCACATTAGGTTTGAGGATTTAATAGGTTATCTAGTCTATTCTTTATTTTAAATCAATCATGGTGGATGGTTGAGGGTGGAAATTTCAATAAATCATGTGACGGTTGAGTGTTAGAATTTTATAAGGTTAATTAAATAAATTTATTCTATAATTTACATTGATTGATTTTTTTTTTTTTCAAATTCCAAGAAAGGTCATTTTATGATTATATATATTTTTAAAAAAAATGTAGGATTTAGAATACTTTTCTTTTTATCAAAATAACTCGGATATAATTAGTTCAAAATTATTTCTTTTTGAACCAATTTATGTTATTTATCGCAAGTTACAAAATGAGTATAATATTTATATTTTTTATCAACTTCTAAAATACTTAAATATTCGATTCAAATAGCTTACGATAAATCTTAAAAAATACACGTAGACAAAAAAAATTTTCTATGCAAATAAGTGAGTCAGTTTATCACTTAAATTTTAGGACTTTAAATGTGCTTTAAATATCTAAGTCGTATACGAGATAATTTTGTTAAACATTATTCAACAAATTCAGAACATGGCTGCAACAAGACCAGTTCTAGTTATTAAGAATTACACTACCTTCTAACATGCAGGAAAAAAAAGTGACTATTTTCAATCCCAAAAAAATCACACTTTCACTCATATAATTCCCAAGGTCACTCTAGTTTGGCCTAGTACAATCAAACCTAATTTCACCCTTATTTCCAGTCAAAACTCCAACACGACCCAATTTGGTCATAGCTTGCCCAAATGCTTGTTGAAAAGCTGCATTATTTGATGCAAAAAGATTGACAGTACTCCTCGACCGGCTGTCCGAAAATAGTACTTGATCTGAGGCAAACAAACCCCTGCCTTGTTGAAGGTTTCGGAAATAAGCATTGTCGAAGGTCCGGGGTGTCGCAGGGTCCATGTTTATGGCGATTCTGGGGTCAACTCTTAGAGGGCACATTTGCCTTAGCTGCATTGCGTATTGCAGATTGAGAGTTGGGTCTATTCTGTTCCTCGGGCTGAAGTTATATATGCGCTTGGAGAAACGGTTGCAGTGAGAAAACCCGATCGTATGTGCACCTAAAAACATCACGATGATCCTTAAAAGACGACCGGTGCATAAAAATCCTTCATATAGTAAGAGGATCGTCTTGCAAATGTAAAAATTATGTGAAACAAAATTTTCTGTCTTATGTAACTGTCTAAGTTTGTAGATGAGATAGAAAGATACAAAATTTATACCTGATAGTGCAATCATGTCAGTCTGGCTAAGGCCATGTCTGGCAAACATGGTATTGAGTTGGTCCAAATTGGAGCCTGGGCCTGGAAGGTTATTCTGAACACTGGGCAAAGTAGAAATTCTCCCATCTCTCCTCCCCAATTCAACCTGATAAAATTGTCCTCCGGCCTGCATAAATAAATCAGTGCAAGTATAAGAATATCAAAAGTCTAAACATGGGCTCGAAAATTTCATGTTAATTTTCTATGTATGATATTTTGATTTTTGTATTGTATTTTGTTACCAAATTGACAACATCTCTGGTGGCCAATGCCAATATATCTGCGCAAGAAACTTTGTTTCTGCACTGTGGATTGCTATCTACAGCTGCCTTGGCTTTTACAACGGTGTCGAATCCATCTCCGGCAAGTGAAAGATTGTCGGGATGTTCCTTCTCGGCCTTCCCGTTGGTCGATGCCAGTAGCACCGAGGCATCACAACCCTATACCATATTGAACCAAAAACTACTCCAGATATATAGCTATTACCATATAATAAACAAGATTTTAGCAGTACCATAACAAGCAAGCTATTAGAGTTTTCATCGCCATTAAAACAATAAAAAAGTAATAACAAACTAAGTTCTATTCTCAACAAATTAAAACTAAGTGTCGACTATCAAAGTTACTAACCCGAACAAAACAATCGTGGAAAAGGAGCCGGAGAGTGGCCGGGGCGGTGACAAAAGTCTGCTGGAATTTTCTTTGGACCGCCGACCGGACGAGGGATTCGACATTAGGGCATGTATTTCTGTAGAAATCAGTTCTCAGCTGAGCAAATGCAGTGGTTAGAAGAAGAGATAGAAGCAAGGGCGACAAGAAAATTATTCTTTGGCTCTCCATAATTCTTAGAATGTCGTTTCAGATACATGTTGCCTGGATTGAATATGTATTTATGCATACTCGCAGAAAACAAGTAACAAATTATAAAATCCAAATTCGTAGTTGAAGAGGTGTATTCTGGCAGTCACAATCTGGCCACTAATATATGATTAATTTTAATCAAATCGAGGTAGGGTTGTGGAGACATTTTATATTAATCATATATATTCTAGTTTTCTATGGAATATGCTTCCACTTCATTATTATTTAAAAATTGATATTATGGACAAAAGTTTGTGCTCTAAAATCTTTATCTTTATTTTATCAAGAGCGATTCAAATAGTCTAAACAGTACTCTATCAGTCTGGTTTATAAAGCGATTTATTGACTTAATTTGATTATAACTACATCCTTAAGGTCCAAAAATGACATACGATACCTCTATTTACTGTAAATAAAAATTTTATCCAGAAGCATACCATACATTTCTTTTCTAACATGTTAAAGGTAAAATCTTATGCTGACTTAACATGATATTAGAATCCAATAAGATTGCACTAACAATAAGAGCCATCAAATCCCATATCCATTTTAAGATGAAAACGAACTAACAATTCGAGCCATTGAGTCCCATATCTATTTAAGATGAAAATTGCTAAACACGTAACGACTTGAATTACTCTTTTTAACACAATTGGCCTTTTAAGATGGAATTAAAGACTCAATGATGGACCCTTTGGTTAAAAAAAAATACACACATATTTATGTTTATAAAATAAAATTTATATTTGTGTAGGTATATTTGTTTACTAGTTGTTATATAGACTATGGAATATGCAAGAAGGAACGCGTATGTATTCTGCAAGCACATGGGGTTCTTGTATGGAAGATTACTACGTGTAAAACTTTAAGAGGTATTTCAGAACAAGTAAGAACAAAAAGTCAGCCATATTATAAAGATTGGGAAAATAAATCGTTGGCTTGTTCTTCAACAAGGAATCTGCCAATTATTGAATGGAAAATAAGATGCATAGAATAAGAATAATATAAACAGCAATACAAAGTTGCAGAGAAACCTATTATTATGTCTTCTATTACCAACTTGAGCTTCTTGTTAATTATAAGTTGAATTTGAGCTTGCAAATGACATGTTTATAAACTAACAATTTTAATGTTCAATTTTAAATGACGTGTCATGTCATCAATACTTATTTTGGAGTATCTTAGGCGACACACAACATTGGTGTCAAATTTACTGTGGCACGAGGACGAAGTTCATGTCATATTTAATATATTATACAGAGGTCAATAAGTATAACCATGATATTGTCTTTTTAATTTTATTTCTCCTATCTTTTTACCAATCAATTATCTCCCATATATACTTGATGTCATTTTCATTTATAGCTAGAAAAACTAAAAGAAAAGATTTATATGACCATCTATCCCATTGTAGGACATTAATTAAAGTCGTTAAATAGTTATTATAATTAATGCAAATAAAAATTTATTTGCCTATTAATCTGAAACCTCAAACATATTGTAGAATTCCATCACACATCATGACAATGCATTATAAAGTTGGTAGAGTAATAACAATTATATTTAATGACCTAATTAATTTCATTATTATTTTGTAAAAATTATCCTAATCTCCCGTGACTGACAGCTATAAAGCACTGAATTCCCTATTTTCATATTGCTTATTAATGATTTCAATAATGCTTNAAGTTTGAGTTGCTTCAAGAAGTTGATTTGATTAGTTTGTTGAAGGGTTTGGATGTTTCTGGTAACTGGGAAAAGGCCATTTTGTTATTTGAATGGGTTTTGTTGAACATAGATAGTAGAAAAGAGAGATTAGATAATCAGGTTATTGAATTGATAGTCAAGATAGTTGGTAGGGAGTCTCAGCATTTTGTTACTACAAAGCTGTTTGATGTGATTCTGTACGAGGATTATATGCTTGATATTCGAACATGGACTACAATTTTACACGCTTTTTCGCAAATTGGGAAATACGAAAAGGCAATAACTCTGTTTGATTTTATAAAGAAAAAAAGGTTATCCCCAACTCTGGTAACGTACAATGTGATGCTGGATGTTTATGGGAAAAAGGGACAATCTTGGGATAAGATTTTAGGCCTTTTGGACGAGATGAGGGGTTTGGGGCTTGAATTTGATGAGTTCACTTGTAGCACTGTGATATCTGCTTGTGGAAGAGAAGGGTTGTTAGATGAAGCAAAGAACTTTTTCGATGGACTTAAGGCTCGGGGTTATGTGCCTGGAACGGTTACTTATAATTCTTTGCTTCAAGTGTTTGGGAAGGCGGGGATTTACCATGAGGCTTTGAGTGTTTTGAAAGAAATGGAGGAGAAAAATTGCCCTCCCGACTCAGTAACTTACAATGAGCTTGTGGCAGCATACGCAAGGGCAGGTTTTTATGAGGAAGGAGCAGCATTGATAAGCTCAATGAGACAGAAGAAATTAATGCCAAATGCTGTTACTTATACTACTTTGATCAATGCCTACGGCAAAGTGGGAAAGGAGGACAAGGCTTTAAGTATGTTCAAACATATGAAGAAATGCGGCTGTGTTCCTAATGTGTGTACTTATAATGCTATTCTCGGGATGCTAGGGAAGAAGTCAAGACTTGAGGAGATGACGGAAATCATCTACGACATGAAATTGAATGGATGTGCGCCGAATCGTGTCACTTGGAACACAATGCTCGCTATGTGCGGAAATAGAGGAACGCACAAATATTTGAATCGTGTTTTCCAAAAGATGAAGAGTTGTGGTTTTGAACCTGATAGGGATACATTCAATACTTTGATAGGTGCATACGGTAGATGTGGGATGGAAGTCAATGCTGCAAAGATATATGATGAGATGATTATTGCAGGATTTACTCCATGTATTACAACCTACAATGCGCTTCTAAATGCCCTGGCTCATCGAGGGGATTGGAGAACGGTCGAATCTGTCATTTCCAGTATGAGATACAAGGGCTTCAAGCCTAATGAAACCTCATATTCACTAATGCTCCACAGCTACTCAAAGGGTGGGAATTCAAAAGGTATGGAAAGGATTTCAAAAGAGATTTACGAAGGTCAATTATTTCCTAGTTGGGTACTTTTGAGAACTCTTATTCTGGCGAATTGCAAGTGTAGATCACTTGCTGGTATGGAGAGAGCATTTCAAGAATTCGTAAAGAACGGTTATAAACCCGATTTGGTTTTATTCAATTCAATGCTTTCCATTTTTGCAAGGAATAAGATGTCTGAACGTGCCAATGAAATGCTCCGACTGATTAAGGAGAACGGGTTGCAGCCAGATATTGTCACGTATAATACCTTAATGGATGTTTACGCCAGGGCCGGTGAATGCTGGAAAGCCCAAGAAATCCTCAATGGACTGCAAGAGGCCGGTCTCAAACCAGATCTTGTATCGTATAACACTGTCATTAAAGGGTTCTGCAGGCAAGGGCTTTTGCAAGAAGCTATGAGGACTTTCTCAGAGATGACAACGAGAGGAATTCGGCCTTGTATTGTCACCTACAATACGTTCATTGCTGGCTTCTCCACACGGGGTTTGTTCCCTGAAGTACACGAAGTGATCAGTTATATGATTCAGCACAACTGCAGACCAAATGAACTGACCTACAAGATCCTAATAGATGGTTACTGTAAAGCCAAAAGGTACAAGGATGCTATGGATTTTGTATCCAAAATTAGGGAGGACTCTTCTTGTGATGAGGAGTCTTTGCAAAGATTCACAACTCGTATAACAGGAAACATGGAGTCGTGATTTTAAGGATCATTATGAGACTTGCTGTATCATCTCACCCTTTCGGCTGGCAAATTCGTATTGATTTCCAAAAGGATGGAGGTGAGGACCTCACTTGATCAGCAAGTTCTTGAATTTTGTTGTGTATACTGTATTATCTTCTTATAGTATGTACAATAAGTTGTTTTCTTTTTACATCTGTTAATTGAATGGAATTCTTTCTCTTATGTGGAAGAAGCAAACTCATAGTAAGCAAGACGGCTAAGAAGGAGGGCACAAAGATTCCTACGAAAATCAGAGCCCGCTCTCTATAAATAAAGTAAAATCGATCTTTACTTCAGCTGGAAACCTAAACCCGAACGTAGCTCTGTTGTTCGGCTATCTCTATAAAATATGATATTTTCCTACAACTCTACAAAGTATTGGCATCCTAGAGACGGTAGATAATGCAAGGTGGTATTATACATTTAACAATTTGATACAAAAATCATAAAACAAATCCAGTTCCCACGAGCCTTACAACAAGAAAATGAATCCAGTTCAACCATTGGCTAAAGAACCGAGTCGACAACACCAGTACCCGACGAGCATTTCTAGCAAATGTAGAAACGGTCCTGAGACCTTGTTGTGCAGGGAAATGACACATGCCAAAGCCTGAAAGAATTTTCACTTTCCTCAGATCATGGAGCTTGCTAAAGATAGTTCATGAAGCTCTAGTATCCATTCTTCCCCGTTTGACCTCCAAGGACTATGGCCCGAGTTCCTCCAACGATGCATTTACTGTGTCGCCACAAAGCTTGCTATGTGCGGAAATAGAGGAACGAGTTGTGGTTTTGAGCCTGACAGGGACACATTCAATACTTTGATAAGTGCATATGGTAGGTGTGGGATGGAAATCAATGCTGCAAAGACATATGATGAGATGATTATTGCGGGATTTACAACCTATAATGCACTTCTAAATGCCGTGGCTCATGGAGGGGATTGGAGAACGGCTGAATCTGTCATTTCCGATATGAGATACAAGGGCTTCAAGCCTACTAATGAAACTTCATATTCATATGAGTGAAATATTAATTCCCCATCAATCCGTTTCACCCAACCCTACACAACTGAATATAACCATGTTTACTTTAAGGTATAAATTCGACAATAATGCTATTCAAATAGGGTTTAAAAACAAGGGCTTTGACAGGTTCTGCGTTGACAGCACGTGTTTTTTTCTAACTGTCTACTCCCTTTTTTAAACTAAGCCTAGCATTGTAGCAAAATTGTAAATTTGATATGTAGATCAACTTTGTTGATGGGGTTAAAGAAAGAAAAATCCAACTTCTTATTCTTTGAGTGACAATAATTAATTTATGCTTCATCGGGACTAGTAATTTGAACAAAAATCCGAATTTTTTGAGAAACAAAAAACCCATATTAAATCGGCTTCAAGTATATATGATTTTTGAAGTGGGAACTAGGCTTGGACATGGGTGGTTCGTTTTGATTCCATTATCTTTAGAATCGAATCCAACCGAACCAAAATCTTTGAGTACTTAGTAAGTAGAACCTACAAGTCCAAATTTAATCATGGAACGAAACCGATCGATCGGTTTCATACAATTTCGTATCATAATCAAATGTTTCTATGTTTAAAACAACATTATGTTAATTCAACCAATGATATGTTTAATTTTAACTCTTACAAAATAACATAATCTAATTTAAAAATATAAAAATAAAAAGTTTTGTAATAAAATCCATTAATCAATATTTACAAATTCTCAAAAATGAACAATAACAGTAAAAGATCGATGATTTCATCCAATTGATTTCTTTGCTTTAAGCCTTGAAGTTGGGCCTTGGGCACTTCCCTTTGATTACTTAATTAGTTAATTGGAAAATTTATTTATAAAAAATAAAATAATTTGGTTTATTAAATATAATAAAATAAAAACCCAAAAAATAGAGAGATTCTGTTCTTAGTTGATTTTTTGATTCTTGATCTAGAACTGAAATCGAACCAAATCCTTTAATTATCGATTATAGTACTCATTCGAGTATTTAAACTAAGAAGAATTGAATCGAACCACTTGATTGATTGATTCGAGAGTTTTGTCCTACGTTAGGGCCTGCTTGAGAGTTTCAATGTACCGATTATGAACTTTTTTAAAGTACCAATTTTGAGCGTCTATGAGCGGATCCATTTTAAGTGATTTAAATAGTAGTTCTTAATACTTTTCAACCAATGTTTGGGAGTTTATTATTCATCGGTTATGAAAGTTTTTAAAAATAATAAAATTACAAATGTCCCTTAGTAAAATTTCAGTTTATAATTTGTTCTATGAATTTTTTTTTACTCAAAAGTGATATTTTACTCATAGATAATTTTTTTAAAATATAAGTTAATATTTAACTTAATAATTAAATAAAGTTTAAAGTTAAATATTTATTTAAAATTTTAAGTTAATATTTCTTACTTAAAAAAAAAATTTTATAATAGGTTAATTTTATTCTTTTAAATAATTTTAAGTGGATTTTTACTTATAAGTAATTTTTTATATTATAATTGATAATTTATCTTATTAGTAGTATTTTTATTTTATAAAAAAATTTCTTAAATAAAATTGATTTTTTTCTCATAAGTAATTTTTTAATTACAATGTAATTTTCCTTATCTTATAAGTAATATTTTACTTAAGCATTTTTAAAATTATAATGAAATTTTTTTGCACAAAAATATTTTAGTTAATATACTTTTATTAATAATTTAGTTCTAAAGAAAATACATTAGTTGGAAATAATTATTTATAGAGGGTAAAATTAGAAGAGAACATGAAAAATGGTCAAAATTTGTCAATATAGTAGGTTGAGAGAACCGAACAAAATTATACTACATCGATATAAATAAATAAATAAATAAATATATATATAGTTAAAATGGTTGAAAGACTTAGGTTGGTATCGACTAGAAGGTAACCTTCGATTATTTAACTCTTCAATTATTTTTCTACATCGCATGCCTTTTGTAGAAACATTAGTAAAAATATAAAATAATATCTTCTAAAATAGATAAATAGTCAAGAAAAATGGTATGGTGTTATGAAGTCCATGTTTGACAAGAATTGCATTTTTTTTTTAATTATTATTGGTAAATGAGTTTTAAAGTAGTATTTTTTTAAAAAAAAATACGTGGTGCTATTAAGTGCCTGTTTGACAAGCATTACATGTATTGATTTCCAAAATCAGAAGTATCTTTTTGGTAGACTTTTTTTACAGCTTTATCCTTTAACAAAGCAAAAGGTTGATTTTTATGTCAATCGAATTTTTTACCATTTTACCCTCAATATAAAATGAAACTTACAAAGGAAGTCAAATCTTTTCCTTTTAGTGTCAAATTTGATTTCTATTTGTTATTTAGTAATTTATAAAAATGAAGCAATAAGTATAAAAATTTATTACTTTATATTATTAATTTAAAATAAAATTAAAAATAATATTTTATTTAACATATCGTGTCAGAACTTTTCAAAAATAGGGCGTCAACTTGTCACACACTTGTGTCGTGTCTGTGTCTGTGTCCGTGTCATGGAGGAAATACACAAAAATGGCTCTTTCACTGTAACAAAAATTGACATTGGCCTTTGACCCATTAAATGAATTAAAAAAAAA
>NW_019245527.1:21041-25413 GCF_002742605.1 Olea europaea var. sylvestris
GCTTAAGTCTCACCTAAATTCGCTTAAGCTCGTAAAACGTGAAGCTTAACCCTCACGTCTAGCCATACTTTACGTTTTTTAAAACACTGACATTTAGCGCATTTTTAGGCAGTACTTAAAAAATTGGATGCAAGATAGATTTTTTCTTCTTTACTGAAGAATCCTTGTGGGCTATCCATATAACACCAAACCACATGACTAAAATCAAGTTCACCACCAGCCTTAGAATTCTTTATCTTCTACCCAAAATAGAGGCGCCTGCACCCACACAATACGAGTCTCATCCTACATGAACAAAAAAGCGTACATTCTGCAATCTCTTTAACCTTTACAGATAAATTTCTGAACAAATTCAACAATGGAAGGAACCCTTTTGGCGAACAGACCAGCTTTCCCAATTCATCCAGCAAAACCCACATCACAACCAGACCATCAGCGCTTGAAATTCAACACTTCAATACTCCCTCTTCCTACTGTACTACCTCAACAGCAGCAGCAATCCCCTTCTTCGCATTCATCACCAGTTGATTCTCTCCTTCAGCACCTACTGCATATTTCTACTTCTGTTTCTTCACAAAATCAAGATACTTTAGCACCCCATTTCAAGAAAGGTAATGGGTCACTTGATTTTCTTCCTTTGAATTGTAAGTTCATGCTTAGCTCAATTTTAGAGCAGTCCATTTATGACTTGAATGCATTTTTTGATTCTGTCAAGTTTGAGTTGCTTCAAGAAGTTGATTTGATTAGTTTGTTGAAGGGTTTGGATGTTTCTGGTAACTGGGAAAAGGCCATTTTGTTATTTGAATGGGTTTTGTTGAACATAGATAGTAGAAAAGAGAGATTAGATAATCAGGTTATTGAATTGATAGTCAAGATAGTTGGTAGGGAGTCTCAGCATTTTGTTACTACAAAGCTGTTTGATGTGATTCTGTACGAGGATTATATGCTTGATATTCGAACATGGACTACAATTTTACACGCTTTTTCGCAAATTGGGAAATACGAAAAGGCAATAACTCTGTTTGATTTTATAAAGAAAAAAAGGTTATCCCCAACTCTGGTAACGTACAATGTGATGCTGGATGTTTATGGGAAAAAGGGACAATCTTGGGATAAGATTTTAGGCCTTTTGGACGAGATGAGGGGTTTGGGGCTTGAATTTGATGAGTTCACTTGTAGCACTGTGATATCTGCTTGTGGAAGAGAAGGGTTGTTAGATGAAGCAAAGAACTTTTTCGATGGACTTAAGGCTCGGGGTTATGTGCCTGGAACGGTTACTTATAATTCTTTGCTTCAAGTGTTTGGGAAGGCGGGGATTTACCATGAGGCTTTGAGTGTTTTGAAAGAAATGGAGGAGAAAAATTGCCCTCCCGACTCAGTAACTTACAATGAGCTTGTGGCAGCATACGCAAGGGCAGGTTTTTATGAGGAAGGAGCAGCATTGATAAGCTCAATGAGACAGAAGAAATTAATGCCAAATGCTGTTACTTATACTACTTTGATCAATGCCTACGGCAAAGTGGGAAAGGAGGACAAGGCTTTAAGTATGTTCAAACATATGAAGAAATGCGGCTGTGTTCCTAATGTGTGTACTTATAATGCTATTCTCGGGATGCTAGGGAAGAAGTCAAGACTTGAGGAGATGACGGAAATCATCTACGACATGAAATTGAATGGATGTGCGCCGAATCGTGTCACTTGGAACACAATGCTCGCTATGTGCGGAAATAGAGGAACGCACAAATATTTGAATCGTGTTTTCCAAAAGATGAAGAGTTGTGGTTTTGAACCTGATAGGGATACATTCAATACTTTGATAGGTGCATACGGTAGATGTGGGATGGAAGTCAATGCTGCAAAGATATATGATGAGATGATTATTGCAGGATTTACTCCATGTATTACAACCTACAATGCGCTTCTAAATGCCCTGGCTCATCGAGGGGATTGGAGAACGGTCGAATCTGTCATTTCCAGTATGAGATACAAGGGCTTCAAGCCTAATGAAACCTCATATTCACTAATGCTCCACAGCTACTCAAAGGGTGGGAATTCAAAAGGTATGGAAAGGATTTCAAAAGAGATTTACGAAGGTCAATTATTTCCTAGTTGGGTACTTTTGAGAACTCTTATTCTGGCGAATTGCAAGTGTAGATCACTTGCTGGTATGGAGAGAGCATTTCAAGAATTCGTAAAGAACGGTTATAAACCCGATTTGGTTTTATTCAATTCAATGCTTTCCATTTTTGCAAGGAATAAGATGTCTGAACGTGCCAATGAAATGCTCCGACTGATTAAGGAGAACGGGTTGCAGCCAGATATTGTCACGTATAATACCTTAATGGATGTTTACGCCAGGGCCGGTGAATGCTGGAAAGCCCAAGAAATCCTCAATGGACTGCAAGAGGCCGGTCTCAAACCAGATCTTGTATCGTATAACACTGTCATTAAAGGGTTCTGCAGGCAAGGGCTTTTGCAAGAAGCTATGAGGACTTTCTCAGAGATGACAACGAGAGGAATTCGGCCTTGCATTGTCACCTACAATACGTTCATTGCTGGCTTCTCCACACGGGGTTTGTTCCCTGAAGTACACGAAGTGATCAGTTATATGATTCAGCACAACTGCAGACCAAATGAACTGACCTACAAGATCCTAATAGATGGTTACTGTAAAGCCAAAAGGTACAAGGATGCTATGGATTTTGTATCCAAAATTAGGGAGGACTCTTCTTGTGATGAGGAGTCATTGTCACCTACAATACGTTCATTGCTGGCTTCTCCACACGGGGTTTGTTCCCTGAAGTACACGAAGTGATCAGTTATATGATTCAGCACAACTGCAGACCAAATGAACTGACCTACAAGATCCTAATAGATGGTTACTGTAAAGCCAAAAGGTACAAGGATGCTATGGATTTTGTATCCAAAATTAGGGAGGACTCTTCTTGTGATGAGGAGTCTTTGCAAAGATTCACAACTCGTATAACAGGAAACATGGAGTCGTGATTTTAAGGATCATTATGAGACTTGCTGTATCATCTCACCCTTTCGGCTGGCAAATTCGTATTGATTTCCAAAAGGATGGAGGTGAGGACCTCACTTGATCAGCAAGGTCTTGAATTTTGTTGTGTATACTGTATTATCTTCTTATAGTATGTACAATAAGTTGTTTTCTTTTTACATCTGTTAATTGAATGGAATTCTTTCTCTTATGTGGAAGAAGCAAACTCATAGTAAGCAAGACGGCTAAGAAGGAGGGCACAAAGATTCCTACGAAAATCAGAGCCCGCTCTCTATAAATAAAGTAAAATCGATCTTTACTTCAGCTGGAAACCTAAACCCGAACGTAGCTCTGTTGTTCGGCTATCTCTATAAAATATGATATTTTCCTACAACTCTACAAAGTATTGGCATCCTAGAGACGGTAGATAATGCAAGGTGGTATTATACATTTAACAATTTGATACAAAAATCATAAAACAAATCCAGTTCCCACGAGCCTTACAACAAGAAAATGAATCCAGTTCAACCATTGGCTAAAGAACCGAGTCGACAACACCAGTACCCGACGAGCATTTCTAGCAAATGTAGAAACGGTCCTGAGACCTTGTTGTGCAGGGAAATGACACATGCCAAAGCCTGAAAGAATTTTCACTTTCCTCAGATCATGGAGCTTGCTAAAGATAGTTCATGAAGCTCTAGTATCCATTCTTCCCCGTTTGACCTCCAAGGACTATGGCCCGAGTTCCTCCAACGATGCATTTACTGTGTCGCCACAAAGCTTGCTATGTGCGGAAATAGAGGAACGAGTTGTGGTTTTGAGCCTGACAGGGACACATTCAATACTTTGATAAGTGCATATGGTAGGTGTGGGATGGAAATCAATGCTGCAAAGACATATGATGAGATGATTATTGCGGGATTTACAACCTATAATGCACTTCTAAATGCCGTGGCTCATGGAGGGGATTGGAGAACGGCTGAATCTGTCATTTCCGATATGAGATACAAGGGCTTCAAGCCTACTAATGAAACTTCATATTCATATGAGTGAAATATTAATTCCCCATCAATCCGTTTCACCCAACCCTACACAACTGAATATAACCATGTTTACTTTAAGGTATAAATTCGACAATAATGCTATTCAAATAGGGTTTAAAAACAAGGGCTTTGACAGGTTCTGCGTTGACAGCACGTGTTTTTTTCTAACTGTCTACTCCCTTTTTTAAACTAAGCCTAGCATTGTAGCAAAATTGTAAATTTGATATGTAGATCAACTTTGTTGATGGGGTTAAAGAAAGAAAAATCCAACTTCTTATTCTTTGAGTGACAATAATTAATTTATGCTTCATCGGGACTAGTAATTTGA
>NW_019245527.1:26638-76914 GCF_002742605.1 Olea europaea var. sylvestris
GTGTGAAGAAACATTGGAGCTCAAAGGATATTCAGCATCAGTCTTTTAAATGAACATTTCTGTGATAGTTGGCAGAACCCTCAATAAAAAAAGCAGAACATATATGAAAGAATGCACTTAAAAACCACAGAATTCTACAGTGACCAATATCAAAGGAGTGCACAAGTTGTACTAAAGGATATAGTTAAGCTACAACTATTTAAAGAGCAATGAAGCCAAGTCCTTGCTTCTACAATGCTCTTTGTTTTCAGAAGATCATATTTTTGCAATTGAAGATTTGGTTAGATATGCATCGGGACTAAAGTTGTTTAGCGGTAGAAAGACACTGAGTACAACCAAAGATAGGGTAAACGCGATTGTCAATAATATAAAAAGTTGCTATTTACAGCTCTCAGCTAAGAATGAGGAGCATGTAAAATTACATGATATTGTAAGAAATGTTTGCTTACAAATTGCATCTAAAGACAAGCATGTATATATGTTGGAACACACTAGTTTGAATGAGTGGCCAGAACATGATAACAACGAATTGTATGATGAAATTGGTTTGATATCGAATGGGCTGAATAACTTCCCAGTAGGTTAGAAATATCCAAACCTGAAGTTTCTAGGAATGATGTGCAGACAACAGTCACTGAGCATATTCGTATATTTTTTTGTCGATATGAAGGAACTCAGATTTCTTGATTTCACATGGATGAGGATTCAAATTTCGTCAACAATCCAATTGTTGACCAATCTTCGAACTTTGTGCTTGAACCATTATAAAATTTTAAATTTCAACTATTGGGAATCTGAAAAAGTTAAAAGTTCTCAATTTTTAATTTTATGGCTCTGATCTCGATCACTTTTTCGATGATATAGCAGAACTTAGCAACCTAAATCATTGGATTTGATGTTTAAACCCAGCTCTAGCTACTGTCCACTTCCACCTGGTATCTTGTGAAGCACCGACACGCTGTCGGCATCAACATATTTGTGTCCGACTCGTATTGGACATCACTACGTCTTTGACATGGTATTGAGGCTTGTCGGAGGTCCCTTGCGACAGTTTTTTGTTAGGAAGAAATGAAGAAGGCTTGGGCTGCTATGGCAGATTTGGTCAAGAAGAGAGAGATGTCAGGCGGCTGAAACTGAAGTAGGGTGGGCTGCTTCTTCAAGGGAGAAGAAAGCCTAATTTGTTAAGGGTTTTGCTGAAGTGACAGGAAGGCTCACTGCCTCAAGAAACCCCACAAATGATCCTCAGTTTTTGCTGCAAATATTACATGTTTTGTGCATTGAGATGCGAGAAAGATTTCATATCCAATTAACTGATTTTGAGCATGGTCGTGAGAACATCATGGAGAAATATTATTTCATTAGGGGCTTGCATATACGTGGCATTACTTTATGCAAGTATGCTTTCTCAACATGCAATTTACTCATTAATGAGGGGAAGTTACCATCTTACTCTATATATGTACACGGTGGAGAGGAAGAATATGTTCGATAGAGACAGAACAAAATGAAGTTTCCCAAATGCTTGAGTTCCCAAAACCACAGCAAGAATTTTTTTTTTCTTTTCGCAGTTTGTTTTAGAGGGAAATCGCCTTCACATTTAAAAGAAGTCCTGCTCATGGTATATGACTGTTTACAGAAAATTTATGTTTCGTCTAATAAGACTCAAAATGTTGATAGTTCAGAGAAGATTGCAAAATGAATTCCCAATAATATTTCTATTGCACCGAGGATATTATCACAATATCACTAGCTTGAACCACCCTACATACTACATGACTGAGGAATAAATTACCCAACCAAGGACATCGAGGCCCATTCTCAATCTGTGAAGGGAGTGCTTATAACTAGCATATTAGTCGTTCAAATTATAGTGTCTCCAAGCTTGACTCTAAATATGCTCTTATAGGTGTGATAATAACTATGGAGTCTGGAAATTCTACTTCTTACATTATACATTCATTTTTAGAAAATTATTCAAATATGCACATTAATATAGATACATGAATACATAGGTGCATTTACATATACGGGTATCATATATCCCCACCCCCACTTGTTCCCAGGCAACGAATTTCTTTGTTTGAGCGATAAAAGTATTTAGGTGAGTGAAATATGTGAAAATTTAAAGCATTTGATTTTGTGGCCTTTTACTCATGTTTTTTCCTTTCCAAGTATTTAAAAGTGTATAAATAGATAAGTAGGTCCATCTTAGTGGAAGAATACTTCTGATACAAGGTGAAAGTTGAAAGAGTTTTGCTAGAGTGACATGGCCACACGCCAGGAGCACCACTATTGGCTGCGCCCCTTGCTCGTCCAGGCCACATATAGGAAAACTCAAGTCAAGAAGTTGCTATTTTTTGACATTAGCTAAAATTCGAGACGAAGAAGCTAAATATGAAATGGTATCCCATTTGCGTGTGCGTATATACGTCGTATATACATACGCATATGATCCAAGATTCTGGTATTTCTGCTTGGACATAATTGTACATGATGCATGGACTCTTTCCAAAAGAGATTAGCTACTAGACGTACCACAAAATCAACGACGCAATAACATCATTCGGTAAAGTTTATGAAAATCAGTAACATCTATGAAAAGTTCACACAAGCAACAGAAGAACTTCACTGCAAAAGTCAAGAAAAAACAAATATTATGTCATACAGTTTATGAAGAGAAAATTCATCTATCGCACATGCACAATGCTAATAAACAGCAACAACTTTGTGGAGATTCAGTTTCATTCGCCTGTCAAAGAAGGAACAAATTGCACTAAAGCATTTAAACTGTCTTAGAGGCTATTTATTTACAAACATCTCGTGACTGGGAATATCTGTACATTGGGTCTTGAGGCACCAAGCAACTCTATACAGCAGGTATGTTGGCAAAAGAGAAGCCTTTGTAACCCTTATACGCGTAGTATGCGATCCGTGTATAATAGAATCCTGGAATGAACAGAATTCCTCCCAGTACAGCAAAAAATAGCCCTAAATATATAACATCAGATTAAAACAAATAAAATAATGACAGAGTAGTAGCATGCTACCTATCAAAAAAAGAGTAGTAGCATGCTGATTATAACAAATGATTAACATCAAGACGTGCAAAGATATGCAGAACTCTTTTTTAAAGAGGCGTCTCTAATAACTGGATGTATTGACTCAATATGTCTCCAGCAAGATCTTGTCAATATCAATACAATGACAATAAATTTAGAGTCAAACTGTGACACCAAATTTATTTTCACAACTGCGTTCTGTTCCTTAATAGATCCACTGGATGATGTACAGCAGCTAAGTGTTTACTAACTACAAATTGAAAAATGGCAAAGATGGGGGGAGAGCATATCTACTTCTGGAATCTAAGATGAGTGAAATAAATTGTATTACTACAAGAAACGAGCAACTAGTAGTCTAGTGCCGAGCTATGAAGTAACTGTCACAGTCAGACTACTCATACATTCAAGTGTTGCATATTATTCCTTCGCATTTTATAACATGCCATAAAACTGCAAATTAAAAAAAAAGTAAAGCAAGAGATTTAAGTCCCCCTTACTAACAGGAGAAAAAAACAAGGTCGCAAGTGCAGAATACTTGCATCATGGAGCATGACAAAAGAAACAAGTGAAGCAGTATCATATAGAGTCAACTCTTGTATATTTGATAAAGGCATCAAACACAAATCCATCATTACTAGGGTTATTGAAATCTAAAATACATTAAACATATAATTTGTACTCCTTATTTATATATTACAAAGAATCTTAGCTTTATTTTTCTCTTATTGGAGGAATTAGAAAGGATATAATGCACATGATTAGAGCAGGTCGAATGAGAAGGAGAAGTGCTATAAGAATTCTGTGATAAGAGTAAAGGTTAAGATAGTACAGAAAAATAGTTAATAGACCTATTATATTTTATTGTGCAGAAAGTTGGGCTGTTAAAAACCAAATTGTCAATAACATTACGGACACTAAGATGAATGTGTGGTAATACTAAAATAGCACATGAAAAGTAAGAATATATGCAACAGATGGTGGTGGCATAGATTGAGGATAAATTAAGACAATGATGACTCCGACAGTTGGGACATAATTCATAGACCTAAAAGTTTCATGTTCATTAGAAAGGCACAATCTCAGTAAGTTCGAAGAGGGAAAGACAGATGGTTAGACGGATGGGTAAACCATGCTTAACAAGTCCTATTATAGTTTTTAAGGATCTAGTTTATTTGGATCTCCCAATAAATCCAGACTTGATCAAATGGAACTGAGAAGGGAAATAAACATAGCTGACAACATAAACACGAGGCTTAGTTTTGTTGTTGTTCTTTATCTTATCTTTGTCATACCAAAAAAGAAACTTTAACATCACATCAGTCTATATCCACTTTTAAATTCTTCCACAGAAGAAGTTCTTGAATTAATAGGAAGATTAGTCTAACATGCCACATTCATTTTTAATTTTCCATATCACTCAACTGAGCTACATTATACCTTTTAGACAATCCTTGACATCAAGATCTGCATATAATAAATGAGACACTTTTTATATGTTCAATAAATGAGCTAAACTACAAATTGTTCAAACCTACTCAAGTAATTATAAGACTCTAATTAGGTAATTCTCAATCTAAAAAAATTGAGCTTCTCAAATACTTCGCACCATATTTCTCTGTATCCTTGAATCTACTCTGGCCAAACTTCATTATTATTGTAAGATTAAAAATCTAATAAATCCATCGTAAATTTACCTTCAAGAATATTATTCTGTAACATAAATTGAAACGGGTTCCCAAAAACATAATGCTTATTTAATAACTAAAGATGATAATTTACAGAATATTAATTAAATGGCCTTTAAATTGATCATTAAAAGAACATTAACTCAGTGAACGAGCAAAAATAATTAAATCCCACAAAAATTATAAAAACACAGTAAAACTCAAACTCCCACAGAAAGTTTACCGTGGGCGCGGTCACCGCCAACTTTATTGACAGCCATAATGACACCCAGAACGATTCCGAGTGAACCGAAAACCAGGAGAGAAACAGCGAGGGAAATCTCCTTGATGGGCGGCTTGTTGTTGACTGTGTAGGCCGATTCCATCATTATATCATCATCTGATATGGAGAACGCATGATCCACATACGCCATGTATTGCTGCTAACTTTTTGTAAGATTTCAAGGATTTTTTGGTGAATTGAATTTGGGATTGTTTGATTGTGGAGTAGTAGGAGCTATAAGACAATTGTGAATGAGAATCCTATGCTTGGAGAAGACGGGTACGATAGGGTTTTTAGAAGGCGACTTTTCAACAATCAGCAGGCAGCAGCAGGTGTGAACAAAACGACTTTGCATGTTGTCGTGAAATTCGGGTCAAGGTCGGGTCGGGTCAACCCGTCTGGTGGGAAGGGTCTAATTGGACTGGTCAATTTAGGCAGGTGGAATAGGTCCAATTCATAGTTGGGCTACGACTTTATGGACTGCCCTCTAAGAAAATTGAATTTTGTTCAACCTTTAGAATTAAATTGATTCGTAAACTATAACATAAAAAAGAAAGTCGAAATTACATGTCAACGTGTGTTTAAAAATTACAATTCATAAATAAGGGTTGAAGTTTATTTGTTAAAATATCAGATATTAATTTAATTATTTATATTAATAATAATATTATAAACTCTACCCATCCCAATTGCCACGCTCCCAAACCCTAATTATTTCCTCTCTTTGCATCTCGCTCCCATCTCTCTCTACATCTCTCTCCGAAGGCGACTACAGCATGACACCACAAATTTGCTTACGACAATTTTCGTGTGTCATCGTATGGCATACGACAACGTGCTGCAACAGTGAGATGCTAACGATGGTGGTGTTAATGTTGCTTGTGGTGGTGGTGGTGGTGGTGATGTTTTGGGGTGCTTTTGGTGGTGTTGGGGGTTTTAGGTGGTTTTTGTTGGTTGTGCAAGTAGAGGTGCTGGCAGTGATGGTGGATCTAGCGACGGTGAGGGTGATGGTGGTAGGGGCTCTAAGGATCTTGGCGATGGGGTTGGCTACTGATTTTTTGTTGGTTGCACATTTTATTTATTTATTTGGGAGGTGTAGATTGTTACAGTGGTAGTGGTTTGAGACGGTTTTTGTGGTAGACGTCGATAATGGTGATGATGTGGTTCGATGATGTATATTTATTGGTAGTGGTGGTAACTTAAGGTTTGGAGGTGTTGGTTTATGGAAGAAGCGACGGTTATCTACAGCACAAATTGTGGTAGCGGTGATGTCAAGGTGAGGGTGGTCACAAGTAGGTGTAATGGCAATGGAAGTGGTTTGCGACCCACTATTTGGTGTTCTGACCAATTATTTAATTATCTATGATCAAGTGTTCAATTATGGCCTAAAAATTTCGAGATCGTGGATGAGGTTTTTGGTGTATATAACCAACTATTTGGTTTTTTTGTAAATAATTATTAAACTGTGACATTAAAATTCAATAATTTGTGATTAAAAAGTAACGTGATCAACAAATTTGAAAATACATGATTGATAAATAAATCGTGACCTATAATTTTTTTTATTTATGGCCAATAAATAAATTGTGACCTATAAAATTTTTAATTTGTAATCTCGACATAATATATGACCAATAAATGAGTTGTGACCTATAATTATATAATTATGTACATGTAATCATTAATTGTATAATTGTGACCTTATTATATTTAATTAATTAGCTAATACTTTAGTTTTGTATTTTGAAATTTAACACTTGAAAATTGAATTATGTCATAGTTGACACCTAACTTGTGAATTTTTCCCAAAAAGAAAAGTATTTTATTCAACCTTCAAAGTTAGATTGATAAATGCTACAATTTTTTAATCAATAATACTTACTATAGATGGTTAAGCGATTAGATATATGTCATATATGATGACTATGGTAGTCGCTTACTATGAATTATATTATTCTTTTTATAATCTATCAAGAGAAAATATTAAGGATGCACAAAAAAATTGTAAAATCGCAAACCGAACCAAAAATCATTGATTTGAAACTGTTGGTTCGGGTCCGCGTGGATTCGCGATTTTTTCCCCTCAAATCGAACTAAACTATTTCAAAATGGTTTGATTTAGATTTAGATTTTCAAAAATCTCACAAAATTAAATTGAATCGTTTTAAAATTTTTAATTACAACATTAATTTTATTAACTTATAAATTTTACAGTTTCCACTTTTCAGAAAAATACTAATTTAGCAATATAAATTACAACCAACCCATTTAAATAATCATAAAAAGTAAATTATTTTCATCATTATTGGCTCATGATTTAACAAGTTCACAATACATGTCCTTACCAAATATCTAAACTAAATTAAAATTATTCTCATGTCATATAAAATGATAAAAAACATGTATTTTCGACAATTCAAATTATTATTAAACAAAACTACGGTAACAAATCACATTCAAAGCTTTAGAACCCCTGACATAAACTCTCATTTTCCAAACATTTGACGTTTGTCTGTCACTGCTAAACGAATAGCTAGTCACCTTTTGCCTGTTAGTCTACTAATTTCTACCTGAATCGTCTCTTTCTCTCTTCTCTCTCAATAAGTCTCGTATTTTTATTCAAGCCATTTTTTCGTTGTTCTTTTCTTTTATTTGTTATTCTTAAATTTATTATACATTTGTGAGTTGCGATTTGAACAGAAAAATGACTGTTTTTGTGTTTAGATGATTAACAAAATTGTTTGCGGTTTGGAAAGAGCAAACGGCATAGCATATTGATTGTGTGAAAATATTAAAGTTCTCTAACCAGTACTAATACTTTCTACTTTTATAAAGTAGTTAGATAATGAAATTTGTTAATTCCCAAAAACCTTGAATTCTATTAATCTTTATATATCTAAACATATAATGTTTAATCCTTATTTAACATCTTATTAGCAAGACGAATGGAGTTTTAACCAAACTATAACAACATAAAGTGGCTCTACCTTTACCAACAACCATGTGATAATATGAAAGTCAAACAAGAAAAGTAAATAAAAATGAAGAAACATGTATTTGTTCTATTAACATCTTTTAGCAACCAACTTGGAAAACAATTTATTCATTAGTTTCGTGGTAAATATGAATGTAATTTAAAATTTAACATTATTAGTTTTCGTTTAAACTTATATGTTAACTTATGTTAAATATATTACTATAATGTCGATAGGTAAACAGCGGATTAAAATCAAACTAAATCGCAAATTATGGTTTGGATTGGTTTGAAAAAATTTCAAACTACATGAAATGGTTTGAGTTGAAAATATAGTCAATCGTCCAAGCCGAACCGCGTTCACCCCTAAGAAAAATGTTTGATTTTGGGAGGGTTTAATTGGAAAACCACAAGGGATGAATGAGAACTTTACACAATTAGGAGAACATATGGCTTGTTTGATAGAGCTTCTACTTTTTATGGAAGAGATTTTCGAGGATTCTACGTTATGACATATTTATCTAAAAACTCTTCTAGACATAAAATGCTTTCAAAAATTATTCAAACATGTTTAAAAGCCTTCTTAATTTCAAAAACCTCTTTTGACTTTTTAAAACCAGTGCAGAAGTGGGCCATGCTATAGTTCATTTTTGCTAACCCCTCGAGAAAATATCTCTTTTTGCTAAGTTTAGAATATTTTTATTTATTTATTTATTTATTTATTTTTTTTGGCGAAATTGAAGGATTTTTAGTGGTTTGAATCTGGGGCTTTCTAATGTGTAGTAGTGGTAGCTATGGGAGAATGGGGAATGAGTATGCTATGCCTGGAGAAGAATGATTCTGACCTGTAGAAGGTGATTTTTCAACCGTCACACAAGGGGGAGGTGTAAAAGTAAACAAGAGGAACGTAAAAATTTGCTAGATTGTGTCTTGCAATTCAGTCAGGAAAAATTTGGTTGTACAAAAAAATCATCTGCACAAACCTTACAAACACTCACAAGAGTGGATCCCATGTGAATTAAAATATTGCAAAAAATAACCCACTCGCGCTGCATGTGTGTATTCTGTACCGTTTCTGTAGAGAATTTTTCTGTACGTGTAGCTTTGTTGATTCGGGTAAGATCAAGTCACGTGAATAGAAATGTGGTATGGCATGTAAATTTTGATGGCTAGTGTCTAGTCGGCCTGTACATAAACAAGGTCCAGTGTGTCCCTTGTCGAGTCATGTCATTCTTATAAGAAGTAAGAATTAAAATAGATTGGTCTAAAAAAAAATCAACAATTAATTAGAAATTTATTTTGATTTAACGAAAAAAAATGGAATATGTTAAGACACTATAGAACTGCACGTCTGATTTATTTTTTTTAAAGAATAAATTGAGAACAATAGGTGCACATTATCCCCCGTTTTGTAGCAATTTTTCATTCCAAAAAAATCAAAAATTTTTTATTGTTATTTAACTATTTCAATCGCCATTTTTTACTTTTTCACTCATAAGTAGGACCAACTTTTCTCTCCAACGATCAGAAAATCAATTTTCAAAATCACTATTGAACATGCTCATAATATTAATAATGAAAGAAAATAGTAGTAAGAGGATGTTAGACCAGACCTTAAAAAAAGTAATCGACTCCAAAATTTATCCACTGGTCTAATTTAGTCCAAAACTTTGTTTAATTTTTTAAAATTATTAATTCAATTCAATCCAATCCAATTCGACCATATGACCCCTGACTCTTGAATTTTTCAAACCAAAGCTGATTTTTGAAAAATTGGGTTTAACAGATTTTTAAATTCCTTTTCAAATGCAGGATACATCAGCAATTATTTTTCTCCTTCTCATTTTATTTTATGTAAATAAATATCAAGATATGAAATGTTATCACCATATTGATCCAAATATTCAAAAAATCAGGTGACGAGAGGACGGCCATGTAGATAAAAAAAAAATTAAGATAGTTTGTTGTGAATAGAACCAAAAAATAAATATTTAAGTATTTGGACTTGTAAATTTGTAATTAATCCCTGTCCGCATCTCCAAAATTTCCGACGGACGATAAGGGTCATACACCTGGCCCCATTCCGGCGAGCCGTATTGCATCATCTAAGGCCACGTCTCATACTAGATTAGATCGTACAAGAAATTATGTATAAAATTAGAGTAGTAGTAGTAGTAGATGGTATCAATAGAGTTAGGTGTGGGTTGTGTTTCGTTGGTTTTTTATTTAACACATACTCAATCCAACATGATCGGTTTGATCTAAAATCAAATCAATCCAATCCAATCCAATTATTAGGCTTGGGTTGGTTTGAGTTGGGTTGATCGGTTGGGGCTTTGGTCCAATTCAAGTTGACTCCAACTATACTCTGTTAAGTTTGAACGATTTTTAAAATTTAAAATCACTTGAAAATCTTAGTTATTTTTAACCTATAAAAGGAATTCTTCCAGAAAATTAATTTATAAATAAGTTTGAAACTATGAAGCATTTTCGTTTCATAATTATTTTTCTAAAATTTATTCATTTCATTATCACGTCCTTGGTTTTTAATTTATTATGAAATCATTCTCTTGTCTCCACTATAATGTCTATTTAGATTTATTTTTATTTATTTTTTTCATTTTTGGTATTAATTTTTTTAATTCATTGGGTTGAATTGGGTTTTAATTCATAACCCGAGACCCAACCCAGCTCGACTTGAAATTTGATTTTCCAACCCGACCCAATCCAGTTGAACTTAAAAACCAACCTTAATCCGTCGATTTTGGTTGGGTTGGTCGATTTGAGCGATTTGGATTGGGTTTTGTCCAACCCTAAGTATTAGAGTGGATTAAAGTGGATAATATCTCTTAAGTTTTTCATTTAAAAAAGCATATACTGCTTAAACCCATTTTCTCACTTCGTATTTTGTATGTTATCGGTTATCTTAAGAATGATAGCGCACATAACATTCTTTAAAAATAAATAAATAATAATAATAAAGAAGTGTTGTCCACCTTAATTCACCATAATACTATTTACATAGTATATCTACTCTAATTTTGCTCGTAATCTCTTATACAATCTAGTTTGGTGTACCAAAAAAATAATAATAATAATAAATAAAAAATAAAAAACACGAAGTAAATTTTAGTTCCATTGCCCGTTTCCTAAACAATGTGTCACATGGTATAGTCATTTAAATAAGTACTATATATGATACAAGTTGGCATTTATTGAAGTTAGTCTTATCTTTTCCCAAAACACAACAGATTCCTAGTTAGAAAATTAAATCAAGTATTCACATGCATGCTGGAGATTAGTTCAACACTATGAATCAAAAAACCACTATAATTATTTCAATAGTAATAATTAAATCATTTTAATTTTTATTTAGTTCTATCTTCCTTGTTTGACTTTCCATGTCATGGGATCTTATCACTAATAGAAAATCAATGTAAAAGATAGAAGCAATTCAATGAGCATCTTTTACATGTATTGTCAGTTATTAGATTTTTTTGTCTACCTAGAACAAAATATTAAGATTTTTCATTTACATCCACAAATTATTTTTGTAATTACACAACTCATTATTCAGTTTGTGTACTAGTTGAAATCAATCATTTTGTACGTGGAAATTTAAAATTGTACGTGGGAGTTATGTTTTTAACGATTTTGATGAATTTAAACCCCTTTAACCTCAATTCAAGCGATTTTGTCATTAATCATTCGGAAACTATATTTGTTGCTCGCTTATGTTGTACTTTCTTGTAAGAGAATAGTGGCTAGTCGGGGAAACAAAGTCTTGAAATTAACCAATTTTACCTGAGCAAATGATATAATGATTTTCAGATTATGTCGAATGTTAGGAATAAAAATACATTGATACCAATGTAATCAAATATAGAAAAAAATTACGTAAAGGGATTGGACCGTATAATGAATAACTTCATTTTCATTTTTGATACCTTTTGTCGAATTTAATCTAATCTATCTCACCAAACATGCGAAACAGTTGAAATTTGCTCTCTCTACTGGCTTTTGCATAAGTCAAAACACATAGAACTAAAGACTAAAAAAGACACAAAAGATTGAAATCAATAGTATATATAATTAGAAGCAACAAGAACATGCACATGCAGGCTACAGCATATGATTTCCCAGTTGTCCACTGACTCCAATGCCTGCATCTTCAATTTACTATTTCTTCTTGGATTTCTCAAACCCCATGTTCTTTATATGGATCCTGCTTTGCCAAAACTTACACCCCAAGAAGCACATAATATAAAATTGTTATGGGCAAGGCAATCAGCATTCCAAAAATAACCCTGTAAAAAAAATGAAATGAGTTTTGGAGTAACATAAACTTAAGCTTTACACATTCTTGCTTTTTTTTTTCTTTTTTTTTGCATGGAGAAAATTAATTTTTGAAAGTGTAAGCTGAATTAGTAGGCGAAGAAGCTTACGCAGTGCTTAATATGTCTGGATGTACATTGTATTCTTTTGCAAACACAAAGGGAACAATACCCTGGGGAAGAGCTGCCTGTATTCAAGAAGTAAAGGATAGAAAAATATGGTTAAGTATCTAAATTAGCTATTGTTAAAAACAAAATGCAATTTGAGTGAAACAAAATAATAATAAGGATCGATGGATCAAAGTTAGGTATTTGTCGTAGTGAATGATCTAGTTGTTTTGAATATTCAAGTAGATCTATGAGTGAAATGAACATTATAAAGACGAAAAAAGATTTATGTAACCTCCTCGAGCCACCAACAAGGTTTAGTTCATTATTTATTTAAATTCAAACAAATTCAAGAAATGATATGAATTTTAATCACCTGAACAATGGCTACATGCAAAAGCACTCCTCGAAGACCAATGGCAATGGAGGTTGCAGCAATTACTGCAGGCCCTGTTAAGAACCTAACAGCCATTGAAAATGTAGCAACAGATTTTCCACAGGCTATGATCTTTGGTTGCAAAGCCATGAATAAACCTGCATTTCAAGCAACAAAATTAAATGAGTTATTTTACATACTTACCCCTATAGACTGTGTAGAGTCTAGTCACATTGTTCCCTTATCTTCTCGACTATAAACCTTAATGGCTCAAATTGACTATTGAGAGTGAATCCCTATAAATATGTGTATATGCAATATGCTCGCTGTTTTAGTTCTTTTATCTCTCGAAAATAAGGATTAGAATTGAAAGGTGGATCACAACATAGTATTGGTGCAAGTTGATTGGTCTAGAGAATATAACTTGGACTGTGTTACTTATGGAGTAATATGGACCATAGATTAAATTTAATGGTTGGATTTAATTTAGTGGTTAATTACCTATACTAGTGTTGTCACTCTTTAAAACAAAGTACAATATTTGAATTTTAAATTCAAATGAATTGGCTCTATAATTTCAAGATCTCTTCATTCTCTCTACTTGGACTTGGCATAACATTTGAGAGAGAGCATAGAGAGGTAACCAAGTGGGAGCTTTCCATAATTCTGGCGAAATTCTTGGTGGCTTCCGACGGATCCTTTCTCGGTATATCCATTGTCATTCCCATGGACGACGGTGCATGATCTGGTGTGGCACAAATCTGAGTTCAATATCAAGAACACTTCATTGGTGATGTTGAAGAAGCTTTGAGTTGGTTTTGGTTTGGTTTTACACTTTGAGAGTTTATTATTCCGCATTGTAGTTATAATAATCTTTTGTATACTACACTTTAAATTCTACAAATGGTATCAGAGCTTAGGCTAGTGGTAAAAAAGTGTTAAAACAACCTGAAAATCGGATTGGAAGTCGAAGAGGTTCGATTTTATTTGAAAACAAGTTCAGCAAAAACTTTGAACTCATTTTCTGCAAAAACTACACATCTGGTGGACGAACGGAGACCACCACCAGACTCCAGACGTCAAGTAAAACATTTCGATGAAGTGTGTGTTGCACACGCGCCGGCGGTGGAGGTGGCACGTGAGACCACTTGCAGAGAACAAGGGTGATGCATGAGGGCGCGTGAGGAGTTTTCAGCCGGAGGTCAAAAAAGACAGATTGTTCCTTGATGAATTTCTAACCTTCTGGTGGTTTTGGATTTCAGTTTGGTGTACTATGGAAGCAGATACAGTCTCGGGCAGACAAGTGGAAATGGAGAAACTTTTTCGTTGGCAGCTCGGTGGTGTTTCTTGGTGTTTCAGTAGCTGTTGGATGACTTAGGGCAGTTACTGGAGGCTTCAGATCGATAAAGACTTGCATCTCTCCTTAAAATAGGAACCAATAGATTCGTTCGCTCGATTTGCGCCATCTAACACCCTCTCGAATTTACAATTGAAATATTGTGTTATTTGCTACCATATTGTTACTTGACTCTTGTGATATTGGTTTGTGTTACTTGTTATGATATCATCATCCATGTCATCTTAGAAAGTAATTTATACATAAATTGGTTTGGGCTTGCATTTGTGTGTGGGTAAATTGGCTAAGTAAAACTTTTTTCGAAATTTGAACCATTAAATTGCCCGAAAAATCTCCATACATAGCCCTCAAAAGAGGGATTCCCATTACAAGAGTATTTGGAAGAGTCGAGAGAGAAAATAGAGTGATCAGCCACTCTAAGCTCCCATTTTTGCTGAAACTATGCCACAGAAATAGGGCTGCAAGAATCACAACTTTTTGCAATGAATCAGCCGCAATGAAGTGATAATTCATTGCATAAATATCATTTGTCGAGATGAAATGAAATCCGAGTAATGGAACAGCAAAAACAGCCACAAATCGATTGATTCCTGAGCATTGATCAGGTGTAAAAATTTTCCACCATTTAACTGAGCCATAAGCTAAGATCATAGCCACATATAACGGTATTATTGCAGCAAGAACATCATAGATATCCTTTCCAGTTATCATGGTGAGTCACTAAAATGCAGATACAGAGAGAATCAGATAGATATAGATATAGATATATATTGAGAGGGGGGGAGGGGATGACTTTAGAGTTTGTAGTTGATGAGATTGATAAGGGACCAAGTTTCAAGAGAGACTATAACTAAGAGAGTAAAGAAGAAGCAGTTCCTGATCACATGGAAGTGAGAGGGAAAAGGTTAAAAATGGCTTCGTCTTTATTCAACATGATACAGCTACAAAAATGGAATTTTCACACAAGAAAAATATATTTTGTATGTATGTTGTCCCCCACAAGACAGACACATACACGTAGCACAAACTCACACGAGAGAGAGAGAGAGATTGGGGTTTAAAGAATTGAAAACTGGTCGGGAAAGGGAACGGGAAAATCGTAGTTAATCGGTTCGCAATAGTACATCTTTGTCTGTGCCAATTTTGATTTCTCTCCTCCATTGTTTAGAACAAACGAGCCATCGGCTTTGGACAAGATGCTAACATGGAACTCATAATAACAGCAAACGTCCATATAAGCAAGATAAAATGTACCTCAATCCTAGTCTGGACCAGATAGTTTGGATGCCTACACAATAAAGATTGTTAAGGATGGTAGTTATTGTCAAGATACATTTATGAACGTTGAAGAATTTGTGAGAACAATAATAACCTAATTGAGATTCAGAGCTCATGACGAAATACATCAACACACGGAGTTACAATGAACTTAGAGAAATCTTGACGGGCAAGATTTCATATCTATTGTTTCAATCCGTCAGTCTTACCATTAAAATTTTGAAAGCTCAGACCATCATTTTTAAACAAATAATTATTTTGTTGGAATCGCATTCATATTAGAACAAAACTGAACTACTAGAAGAAATTTAACATAGGGGCTGACAGATAAACACATTGCCATGGACCCAATTGCATAAAAAATTTCCAAAAAAAAAAAGCGGGCCCTCCCCCTAATGTGAGTATTTTGTCACGGGGTAGGTCATCCATTTTCTGGTATTGTAGCAAGTCTCTTCATATTATTAGGTAATTGCAAATGGTTTGGTAATAGAAAAAAATAAAAAAAAATTGGCAAATGGTTTTGTAATAGAAAAAAAAAAAAAAAAAGAACATGGAAGTGAGATAGAAAGGATAAGCATCCTAGGGAGATGAGAGAAAAGATAAAATTGTTGTATATGGGCAATATGGTCAACAAATTTTTTCTAAAGAATATCAACGTGCTACAATTTTATTTATTTTTTATTTCTTCACCCCCAACACGTACAAAGAAGAAATATGTGCTACAATACTGAACATAGCTTTCTTTCTCCCACATCAGACGTGTGGAAGCGGTAAAAATAATTGACAAACACGAAATTTTGTAACACCATCACTTTCTAGTTTTTGTTGATTTTTAAGAATATAGAAATCTAAGCATATAAAATCTCTTTGATTCGCTTCAGATATTGAGAATTTAAAAGAGAGAAAAATTTCAAAGTCAATTTTATTTCAATTCAAAAAATAATCGAGTGTCATTAAGATTGAAAACCATTATTTAAAGCAATGACTAACATCTAAATAATAACTAAAATCTAGAATAGAAACGACGAAAATTAAAAGCATTAATACATAATTAAATACTAAACGCCCATAATGACTTAAAGTGCAAGAAAATAATTAAAAAGAACAAGACTCAGCTCCCTTATTTTTAGTTGTAGGGCCAAAATACACCAATATTTCTTCAAAAAATAAACTTGCTATTATAACTATTTTTGAATTTTGCATTGCTTGTAGAAGCCTTTCTTATAGGCTTATAAGCATCTAAAGACGAGTCTACCTATTATGTTTGTACAATGATAACCGTCATGGTGATGTGCATTAGAATGAAGAGGACAGCAAATCTTCAAAAAAATTAGGTCCCAACCTCAATAATTAGACTAGAATATTTCCTTCAATCCTAGATGCAAGGAAAATTTATGAAAAGTTACAATCCCCACTACGGAATAATGCACCTACATGCTTTCATCGATACTAAGAAGGCAATGCAGTTCAATTAGCAATACCACAGATGTGCAGCTACGACTCGGCCTTAACTCGGCGGGAAATATCACTTTCGCAAGTGAAGAAAACCAACTTTACTATACAAAAGAAACACCATTACACAGTGTACAAGTTAAGAATCCCCAGTAATAGAATGCAGTAAATTGCTCACACTTTCTATACTTCTCAAACTACAATTTTGCAGCATTGTTCAACTTCGTCATATACTATTTTCCTCACGAAATTCAGATTTAAATGATTGAAAACAACTTCTGCTACGTCCCTATGATTGTGTAATAAATTAAACTCGCAACTCTTATCTCTGAGTCAGAATGAGATCCTTAAGCCATCTTATGTGTTCGAGGATATCTTCGTTCTTTTGAGGCCATGGTCACAAATGAGGCTTCATAAGTAACTGACTCTTAAAATTAGCATATTAAGGATTGCTCGACACACTTATAAGCCTGTAAGACGAGTCTTTCACAAGCTTACATGCCCCTCAGAATGTTTGGAGAAGACAAGGATAAGTTTATGGCATTATACTGAAACTAATCCACGTTGCGGTCAAAGAATGACCACTCTGATATCACTATTACAAATTAATTGCACACTGAGTAGAACTTCTAAGATCGACTTGTAAAGAAAGAGTGTCCAATGTGCTTATAAACTTACTATATAACCAACGTGCTTTTTTGCCGTTGAAGAAAAAATTAGCATAGATAAAAAGTTAATTTGAAGGCACAAAGTGATTGTACTAAATACTAATGGAGCATATAAAGTTCAGAGTTTCATCGGATGGTTAAACAATGATCCTGTATACACTTTGCATCCTCATAGTACTGAAGAACCTAAAATATCTGCACTTCCAGACATCTGCTAAATCAATGTTGAAAGCAAAAGCACAAAAAACGACAAAAACAAAAAACAAAAACAAAAACAAAAACAAAAACAAAAACAAAAACAAAGCAAGCTCTCAAAAACCCGTGATAAAAAAGAATATCATGCAACTAACTCTTCAAGAAAAAAAAAAAGAAAAAAAAAGCCTATGTATCCAAACTTCGCGATTTATGGAAATGAGCTTCTTGGGGGCAGAAGCAGCTAAAAATGCACTGAGGCTGTCCCTTACTAGGAGAAATTGGTCCCTTCACATTTTGAAAAAGCATACGCAAATCGATTTTTGATTGAAGCAGTTGCATTCAGCAAATACAGCAAGAAAATCCATTGCAAGCGTGCTTTCTCTTTGTTGTAATCTAGACTTGAGCAACTGAGATAGAACCCGATACTAATAGAGGACTCAGAACAACTGAAGTGCCATTTTAAGCTTATTCTGCTTCCATTTTGGCAGCTTGTAGAAAGCACTCTTAGCCATCCCAAATTTCTCCTTGAACTCTTCTGAAGACAAATAAGTCTGCAAAAAAAGATTGAAAATTTTCATAGAAAAAATAATGAATATGACCCATAATCACTGTTATTTGAATAAATACCTCTCTTTTGGTCACATCAATTTCTTTTACTGGATCTGTCGATGTTATTTTAAGGCGTTCATATGGGTATACTGTGAGCCCTTCCTCATCTTCAACTTCGCCCTCTTTTACATCTTCCTCTATAGTCACAGGTTTAGGTTTGCTGGCGGAGTTCTCCCTAGAGATCGTCTCTGGTTTGGTTTTGGGTACCTCAGGGCTCACTTCAGCATGATTAAGAATATTAAGTTTTTTGATGAATACAAAATTAAAATAAGTAAATGAGTTTTCTTGGCAACTTAAACTTTTAGATAAGATAATAGTATCTCATTTCTCACCACTGCCCATTTATGAAAACTATGCATGTTTTGAGCCTTTGATGAAAATATGGATCTAGTATACATGGGGGTATGCTGAATACTAAATTTTAATAAATAATTGCATCCGTGGCAATTGAAGCTTCTAAATGAGGTAGTTCAACAGTTACACAGTTCTCATGATGGCTAGTTTAGCGATTTAGAAAAATTCAAGTAATATTACCTTTAAGAGAACGGGGTATAAGGGTTTCTCGTGCTGGTGCAGGTCGTTCAAAAGTTGCACTTATTTTTGATATAGATGCTGCTCTGGAGGAGGCCAATTTCGCTGAATCCGGGGTCACAGATTTTGGGTAAAGTTTTCTTACCATCGGAGGAGGGGTCGAAAGGTTTCTCGCATTTGGGTTCTCAAAAGTCGCTGCCAGAGCATTGAATGCAGGAGATCTTCCCCTCACACGAACTCTGTCAGGGCTAAAAGACACGCTTCTCGAACGCTGTGATTTCTCAGGTGCAGCAGACCTTCCAGATGAGATAGGTATTACTCTCCTTCTGGGTTTCTATCATGCAACATACCGAGGAAATGGAAAAGAAAAGAAATAAAAAATTAGGACAAACATCTAGAGTACGAAGTAGTAGGAGAAGTAGCAAAGAGAGTATGTAATATGCTGAAAAATACTGAACAGTTGTATTTCCAGAACATGGAAGTCGATACTGAAATTTAAGCTTTGTGCATAATGAAAGATTAAACCAATGTTCCTAAGCAAGTTTCTCACGTGAATAGAATTTTGAAGTCGAACTGTTCCTTTAAGTAGTAGTAACAAAGAACAAGGTCTCATTAATTTTAAACATGCAATAAGTTTTAATTTAGGCAAAAATATATGAAATTATCAATCTTGAAGTATTTCGTCACAACAGCCATTGTTCTTATACTGTAACAGCAGCCATTAGCCCCATTCTTTGGTTAATTGGCTCTCAGGTCCCATATTCTAACTTCTCAGAGAATAGGTCCCTCAAAGTTATACTTTTTATGCAAGCAGGCCCCTTTCGGCCTTTTTTTTTTTTGGGACACGCATTAAATCCATTGAAAAGACAAATTTAAACTTTCAAACGTACAAGAAAAAATAAGTGCAAGAAAAACTTAAAAAAGGTAGCAAAACCCTCCCAGGCTCTTCTTTCAGCCCCCTCCCAAATGTGCACGGCATATGGCTCCAATAGCATGCACATGGGATATCAAATTTTATGATTCTATTTTCTAGGAATTTCATCATGTTTAGATTTTCTGTGTTCAAATAATGTATGAAATGAATTATCAATTGGAGAAGAGAGCATGTGATTAAGATCCTGTGCTTTCCAAATGAAGTTGTGAACCACCACTCTTCCAAAAAATAAATAAATAAATAATAAGAGAGCATGTGTACGAGAGGAACATGAAGGATTGACAAATAAAGAAACCCAAAAAAAGAAGGCTAAAAGGGTCTAACTGGGACAATTCACTCTCTCATTTCTATATGCATTTACCATGATTTGTATGACCGAAAAATCTCATCATCAAGTATTTTGTCGCATTTTGCCACAAAGTTTCTCCACATTATGCAAACAATTTTGACAAAATATTTTCCCTAATCGGACGCATCTATACAAGATATTTTCATGATGTGGCAATCTTATTAGATATCAAATATCTAACACTCAAAAGTCGAGCTCTTAGTACCCAAAGGACTATAACTCTCTCTCTCTCTCTCTCTCTCTCGTGTGCTCATCTTTGTGTTGGTACCGGCTCTAATAAGAGGAATTTTTTTTTGCCATTCATTTATAGAGCACTGATACTTTTCATGAAAAATTACAATAATCTACATGTAAAATTAAAACACCTTCAGCTTTAATGAGAAAGTGGGCATGTAGTTAGGAAACTCTGAATTGACATTCATATTACCAATTACAGTCTTGAAACCAAAAGCGTTCAACAAATAAAGCTTGAGACTTGAGAGGATTACACATCAAAATATACACAGTTTACTATTTTTCAAATAAAAAGGTAACCTATCATTTAAGTCGACAATTGCTTCCCAAAACCGAATAACATATAAATTTACTAAAGACAAGCTAGTATATATGTGTATAAGATTCACGAGCATTCAATATGTACCTTCCAGCTCAAAACTTCAAAATATAATAAATAAATAAAAACAATTAATGAAAATTGGACAGCAAAAATGCAATGCATGTCAGCTTATAAAATTCACAAGTTATATAGTGAGAGTACCCACATCACTGCTATGTCCTACATCATTTATTTGTGAAATATTACTTCAACTTAGATACATTAAATAATTTGACATTTAAAAATATTTTCAGCGTGCAAGGATGATAAAGACAGAAGTAGCAGTCATGGCATTTAACAGGTAAACTCACATTTACTAACAAGATAACCAATCAAAATGGGAATAACACAAATATATTTAAAAAATTAATTAACAGAAACAGAGGGAGGTAAAGCAAATGAAACTCACTTCTAACAGCGCAGTAGCCCCATTTTTGAGAATAGCAAGTTTTCTTTGGAAAGAATTCCCATGCATCTGTAATCGAGATCATTAGTATCTTCTGAGGATCTGAAACCCTACAAATAACATCAGACTTAATACCGGCACTTACTGAAGATTTTGAAGAGTCCCAAGTGAAAAAGCGAGTAAAAAAAGTTGGCTCACTGCCTTCCATAACAATATATATTGGAGCTTGGAGAGATAATTTCTCCATTAGAAAATCACTCTCCAAAAATTTCTGTCAAAATAAAAAAAAAAAACTGGTGAGAGTTCATATGAGAAACATTACATAGGCTTAACTAGGTAAAGTTGATAAACATATTAGTATGTTTGGTATACCGGACTAGATAGTACTGGACACGATAAAGCATTAAAAAAGTTGAAATCCTATCTATTATATATTGTAGTGATGTATAATACTGTGTGCCAAACATATCATCGCGTTTTGGCGCCAATTTAAGCAGTTTACTTCATTTCTAGGATGCTAGTAGTAATGACACTAGTTTCAGGGAAAATTGGGCCAAAACCTCAACTCACCTCCCGGCTCTAAATCTCTAGCTTCCTTCCATTCCAAACAAGTCTAGACTGGGAGCCAAATAACAAACTCACTTAATACTTATTTTTTCCCTTTCCTTCTCAGAGTTAAATCAGTTTATATAATCCCCAAGATACTCAGAACATGTTGATGCTGGTAACCAAATTTGAGTGACATGAATCACTATTAAAACGTATCCATCTAACAGAAGATTGATAAATTGACAATATCACTGCTTAAAGACATCATTATTTGAAAGTCTTTCTCAGTAAGTCGATGCGACTAAACCAAAATATGAATATGATTGGTTTCACAAACCTACCAGAGACGATAGATGAAGGATATTTCAAGGATGAAAACTAAACATAACGTATTTATTTAGAGCAACACAAAATCATGGTGGTGGCCACCTCAACCACTCACATTGCCACCTTAAAATTCTGAACAATCAAATTCCAACCAAACACATCATTCCCTTTCAATAAATAATGTATCTTACCTCAAACTACTTGACAACAGGAGATCCATATATTTAAGCACCATGACATTCAGGTTAATATGCTGATTACATCCTCCATCTACCCCAAGACCTCTTTGAATTGCAAAACCTAATACTTCAAAGCTGTCTAGCAAAGGATAGGAAACTACTGTACATGCAGTTACCACATCTCTCATACACCAATGGTCAGGACATTAAACCTTCTAGCTACAATCGTTTTATAGGACAAGGAACCAGGATGGGAATTGGATGCTTGGACCTCTCAAGAAGGAAACAGGCCATTCATTAGATCCAAAAGTGTTCAGTTTCCCAATTTTAAGTAATATGAATGCAGTAGATAATATATGGCAGTTTACATTTCCATAATCAAAGCATTAAAGAAATTGAAAGCTTACCTCTCCAATATCCAAAGCATTGTGCTTATTCTTGGGTTCAACCTGTTGCCCAACCCACACATAAATATCCGAGTGACAGTCAAGAATGAATACATCTTCAGTCATTAGATCATCTTGGTTGAAATTGTGTATTTCAGTCGCCTGCAACAAAAACTCCAATTCAATGTTTCAGAGGACAATATAAGAGAATACAGCCAAAGTGAGGTTAATGCCACATTTCGGCCTGTCATTTTGTGAAACCATTAGTATCTTATGATAAAATTTAAAGACATAGGTACATTTATAAAGATTATGCCGGCGGAAGGCAAAGAGGTTCTGGAAAAAGACAATTTTTAAAGGATGCTGCTTTGGACAAACCATCCCTTCATACCCGACTACTCAAATGAGTAGATAAAAGAAGGCATAGACTCTAAAAGTATTAGTCAAATTTCATTGCTGTTATTTCCCTAGTAATAAATCCATATGAAGAAATGGCATACCTTCAAACCTCCTGAAGACAGTGATAAATTCAGCAGTAATCAATGTCATGAATGAAACAAATAAGTTAGTACAGAAGAATATAGGAGGTCTGATTACAAATATCCAAAAATAAAAATGTTATAGAAATGAATTTTTTTTTCTTCACACCCTTTGAGAAATTGCATGAGAATAGATGAGGATCACTTTCAGCATCTCTTGCAATTTTCTGGCTTGGGTATTCAGATTTTCCACCTAACAAATCCCAGAACTGCTCAGATTCTGCACCTTCTTTCTGCAGTCTGGATTGCATATCAGGCTGCAGGAATGAAGTGTCACGAGTAAATTAGATAGGTAAACAACCATTGGCAAAAACACGGCACTAAGTTTTTTTCCATTACTCGATAAAATATTCAAATACGATGGCAAATGCTGAAGATTATTAAGGTATCATAACTTTGTAATTCATATTATGAAAGAGACAAACAAAATGATCTGTGACAAAATGAAACCTCTAAATGCTGAATCAACTCTTAGAGGAAGGAAAGCATCTTTAACAACTATCAGACCTTTATAAGATCCAGCTGCCTCTCAACAAGTTCCTGGTCTTCAGATGTTGTAAGGTTTCCGGACCAGGAAAACACAGAGGAACCATTGTGGAGTATGTAACAGTAAGAGGAATTCAAAGATGATGCCACCTGAATCAAAATAAATAAATCATATTTCCTCAGCAGTCGTAGTTGACAAATTGGGCAAATCAGCAAAACAGATGTATGCTTCTAGTCATAAAACTGAATCATATGGTAGCTCAATGAAACCTAGTATTTTGAAAGGAAAGTTCCTTTCTTTTTTGACAAGTTTAGGACAAATAGATGTAACAGTTCATAGGCATGTTTCAATGGCATATGGCAAAAAAATTATGTAAAATTGCACAAATTTGAACTGAACTTAAAAGAGCATTACTTGTATTCTTGGGCATTTTAAAAAACAGACACTTTAACATAGGAATTGGTAGTGATATTGCACCATGTAATACCTTGCAGTGGGTGAGTCTTTCTCACATGAGAATAAAGAAGGTTTTGGGCAAGACAAGAAAGAACCTTGTCCTTAAATTGCGAGAAATTCGTTAACATTAATCAAGGAACTCCAGCATGAAATGGTCACAAAGGGTTGAAGAACGGAATTAAAACGGAATTGAAATGAAGTCGGATTATTAATTATTAAAGCTTTGCTCCCAGATATTATGGACAAGGCCTCAAACGAAAAATATATACATAAGAAGACAACAATTGTAATTTATAGCAAGTAAATCAACACACGTGTAAAAGTATCACCTACTAAGTTGTAATAAAACGAAACATTTGCTACAAAAAAATTGAAAGATTCACAAATATACGATCATAAATAGCTAAAAATACAAAAATACCCTTATTTATAAAATAACAATAACACCATGTATATATTAAAATATGTGACAATTACATACCATTTCTTTAATTATTTTATTCATTCTCCAAAATTTAAACTAGAAGTGATATTAATAAAATGACTTTCTCTTACAAATTTTATTATATTTTTTTTCCTAGAGTTCGAAATTAAATAAATAAGAAATTAACTTTTAATAATTTAATAACACAGTGAAAAATATAGATAAAAAATTCATTTGATTTTTTCCAACATTGTAAAATGGATATTCTTCTCATATTTAACTAAAAAGTTATGTTCATTTTATATAAATTACAAAAATCATGTGAAATGTATGTCTAAGTATCTTGAATTTTGTTCTCTTGTATGCGATTAAGCTTTAAAAAAAGTTTTTTTTTTTGGAAAAAAAAACATTTTTAAAAAATGTTAATAATTTAATCAAGAGACTTTGCAAAAATCTAATTTGTGGAGAGATATGTGAAAGGGAAAGGGGAAAAATAGATGGAAAAGAATAGGAATTAAAATTTTCAAAAAATAAAAAAATAGTTTAAAATGTTAAACATTACATGATTTAAAATTTTTTATTCTTGAATAGGGGTATTTTGGTATGTACGAATTTTTGTAATGACATAATTGTAAAATGTTTAGCAAAATTCAATAAAGAAAAACATAGTAGGTAAAAAAAAAAAAAAAAATCCAATATAGAGGGTGTACTTTGAAAATTTTCCTTCACAAATGATTGATCTTTAGTAATTAAAGAATTTTGGGAAACATATTCATTCCATTAAACCATGTAGCAATATAAAATGTAGAAGTCACAACCATAATATATCATACTGTAATTAGCTTGAAATTAAACATTTTCATCAATACAAAAAGATTCTAGCTTCTTCAAAGCTTGAATCAAGACTAATAAACATCCAATTTACATAGAGCAAAAAATAGTTAGATGATAGGTACAAAGAACAACCCGTAAATTCTAAAAATTTTAGGCCAAGTAGAACCAAGAAACATTGCATGCAGTACGACTTCATTAACAGCAGGAATATCAACGATAATGGAGGTACTGATAGGATCATGTTGTCCCCAAAAGTTTGTTTTTATTAACAAGCAGGAATGGAAAAGGATGTAATGCATGGGATTAAACTAGATTGAATGAAAATGCCAAGTGCTACAAGAACTATTTTTACTAAAAAATTCTTACCAGGTTAAAATGCAGGTTCTACATAACAATGTTTAGACCTGGTTGTGAGTGATGGGTTGTCGAAGGAGAAATGATAAGATGACCGTAGTGAATATGAGGATGGTTAAATAGATGTGTGGTTAAACTATATTGTGAATGATGAAAATTAGAATGTATGTAACAAGTGGAAGTGTTAAGGGAATAAAGACGATGGTTGGAATGTGTCTTGCATAGACCTAAAAAGGAGCACGTTTATAAGAGTGATGGGATTCTAGTAGAACAAGTCCAAAGAGGGAGAAGTGGACCAAAACTGTGTCTTGCATAGACCTAAAAAGGAGCACGTTTATAAGAGTGATGCGATTCTTGTAAAACAAGTCCAAAGAGGGAGAAGTAGACCAAAACTAGCATGATAGGTTGTTGCTACTGAGGATTCAGATGCAGTAAATCTAACAATAAACCCATAGGAATGACAAAGAGGATACATAACTGACTACAAACTGGTTGGCTACAGTTTGATGTAGTTGTTGAAATATATAAAGAACAAAATTCTAGGTGGACTAAAAAAAATGCAATGCCTGAAATTTTTTTCTTAACAAAATGGAATATATTTTACCAATAAAGTACATAAATTTGATTTTATACAAATACTACAAGTGTAAAGAATTTGTGCTTTAAGTCTATAGAATCATAATCATACATCTAAAATTTTGTGACATTGAGATAGACCAGGTTAGATGTGCACGAACTGTACAATAGAGACTTGATTGGCCTCAACTTAGAGCTTAAAAACACAAGCTGCATGCCTGAACCATAATGGGCATCTCAAACCCAAAGGCAAACCATCTACCAACGACCGGTCAATAGTAGTACAACATATACAAATGCAAAGATGAAAACATGGGAGATTATGTGCTTGTTTGGAAGAAATTACAATGAGATTATAATGGAAAGGAGCAGTGGATCCCAGGAAATGTGTGGCTAATAAGTAATTATTGTGAATGTGTGGTGAAATTAATGTTTGACTTTGACTGCAAATTCTAATGAGATTATTATAGTTTACAAACAAGCTTTATGAGTAGTCAAGGTGTGCCAAAGTATACCCAGACAACGAAAGGATCAAGACATGAAAAAATCATTTGGCGGAAAATGTAGGGCATCCAATATGGTGTTAAATGCAATTTGTGCATTTGTATGTGAGTGCATACATAAATGAGTAGAAGCCATGAGATGTGGAAGGTTGTCCCTAGCAAATATTGCACACCTCAAAATCCACCTAATATCTTAGTCCTAGTTGAACTCAGTCCAGTCCATTTAGACACTACAATTGCCTAGATCATTTTGTTCGCTTTTGCCCCAGTAGTCCACCGTCCCTTGAACATCATAGCTTGCTAGTTGGCCTACTCATCTTGCTCCACCGTGGCCACATACAATGAATCACGGACAAGGTAACAATTAGGAGCTTTCAATGGACATAGGTACTCGTTTGTGAAGCCAATGTTTCACCTCCCATATGCATTGTGTAGAATCTAAATCTATCTTACTAAAAAACTAAAAAGGAGCAATGCAAATCCTAATTCTAAAGGTCTTGGCTTTTTTCAACACTTGCATGCTTCTCTTTTTCAAATGGCTTCTTCAAACATCCCATAAAAATTAAACATGGACTAACACCACAAGTACAATAGAGGGAGAGAATGATTAGTTCGTGTTTGGGCCAAGGGGACGAGTAACCCAAAACACCTTCATTTGATATAAACTAACAAACCTTAGCGTCTTGCCGACGTGGAAGAACTCGTCTCAACTTCCATAGCTAGCAATTTGACCTCCAAAAAAGAATTGAGGTCAAGCATGACTCTTAGGTGAGATATATAGTTAAGCTGAAAATCCAACATCAACATTCTGCCATCTTTTTACGTGATAGGCATGAATTTGACCCAAAATTCCTCAACTTTGGAGACTCTTGGGATTCACCAAGTTACGTAAATTGGCCACATTATTCAATGTCTACTATTATGTATTGAAATAATCATAGTACACTGAATTCCATGTCAGCTCCAAAAGGGCCCATCACGTGTCTATGTGTGATTGAAAATTTGTGTCTCGGTCATCGAGGCAAAGTATGTCTCAGCCATCAAAGCTCTAAGCTCCCCTAAGAAATGGAGTGTCCAAAACCCAAATACTTGGCTAGAAACGAGATTGAAAGCCTCGACCAGCAACATGACTAAATGGTGCGGAAGCGTTTGGGAATTCTTGTAACAAGAATCGAAATTAAGAACTATATTGGAATAATGTCGCTTTTATTGTTTTGTAATTGACTGTGTTTCAAAAAGTGTAAAATGCCTTTGTATTTATAGGCAAAATTATACCCCAATCCTAATAGTATAAGGAAACTAGATTCTAAAAGAAAATAAACTAAAATCCCAATCTAAGAAGAAAAAAGAATAAAAAGATCAAACCTATTATAACTAAAAAGATAAAAATAATTGAAAAGATAAATGACAATTGTAGTAGGAAACTACTAATCATGATTATGTACTACATCAATAAAGGCCTCGGTTTGGCCTCGAACAGAGACGAAAACCTCAATGCAAATTCTGACAGAATCAATGCACTAATCTCATACGTGCAAACAATGAAACTCTGGACAATTGTTACAAAGCACGAAAATCCATAAACATTGAAAATTAGATTAAATCGGACTTAATCATAACTTCCAACATAATGATTGAAAAATGTCAACTCTCGAAATTAAATAAAATGCCCCTAAAAATGCATATAAATAAGACCATTGCACAATTAAAAAAAAAAGGTTACAAAGGGTACATCAAACTTTCACTCTAAAAATCTTAAAGATTGAAAAATTATCTCTCTAAAATATGCTTCGGATTGAAAGGGAGTCAGGGACTGGACCTCTTGATAATTGAAATACTATATCCGATTGAGAAACATTTTCCGGACAAGAGAACGTGAATCTCCATCTCACTCTTTCTATACAAAATATTGGCTTCTAAAGCACACCCAAATCCCCAAAAAGAGGGAAAATCCTGCCAAAATTGGGAGGGAAAAACTACCGTTGGCTTTAAAAAATAGTGTCTGTTTTTGAGGTCAACATCTACTACATATAAAAACCGCTCTTAACATCAGTCCATTCTACTTAACCAAACGCTTGGCCTAAGATATTGTAAATTAATCTGGGAAATGGCCTCATATCAAATGCAGTTCAAGGTGACTGCCACTATGAAAAAGACTGTGTAATACCCAGGCCAATTCTGGCACTGATAAGGAAGGAGTTGCAGGCCACTGGGTCCATGTCAAAAATTGCTACTCTAAACTTCTATGTGAATGGGAATAAAAATTGCCATTTTCAAAGATTCTTGATTACCGAGGCCAAATAATACAGTCTCAATATCCCAAATCAGGAAACACTTTACCATGACCTTTTAGGTTCAAGCTTAATCAAAACAGAACCTTACTTCAGATACAAGAGTTCACAGCCCTCAAGCACTCAAAATGGTGAATTTCAGCCTAAGCTTGAAAAGGATCTAGAACCGCCAGATAACATGAATAACCCAAGGTATCTTCAAATTTACTTCTCAAGGGTCCCAAAGTTAAGTGAAGCCATTCTATTCCTGTGACTCCAAACATGAATTCTACTATAAAGAAATTCCAGCAGACAACCAATAACAGGTGACTGCAGCTTTTAAAGCAACAGTATCAGGACAAACTGTTGCTCTATTTAGATCCATTCCTGGGACAACCGTGAAGCGCACCAGTAAGACAAGAAAATACAAAATCGAGAATTAAATTATGCGCATTCGGACAATTGTTGAAAACTCAAATTACTGACAATCACTGAAATTGCAAGATACGGATACAAAGACATATTGGAGATGCCTCAAAGCAATTTCCAGCCATCTACCATATAAAAGGGAGACAAAAGAATTGGAGCACCAAACTTACCGGCTCAACTTGAATTGCTTGCATATTATCAGGTCCACTACCTTGAACACGAAATAATGCAAGTCCATCCTCTTTATATGTATCATCTTCAAGTTCCTTCTCTGATATGTATTGCTTGTAACCTTCACTGAGACCACCCTGGTGACATTTAGAAAATGTTAACATTAACAATCAATCATCTGATAAGAACAGGGTGTAATATAAGTAATAACTTCACAAGAGATGAATTTCTGGGAATATATGTTCCTAGCATTTCTAGCTCTACCAAACCTTGAAGACGATAAAACTCTGAAATATGGCGAAGAACTGGATCGGTTCCTTTCCTTCATGGATGCGAGTCTAAAATCCACAGTAAACAAATGATTAGTACAATTATAAAACAGATATTAAAATTCAAGAACAAAATCACAGGCATCGAGGAAGGTAATGTGCCTGAGTAGGTAAGAACTTCAATGACTCAACCATCTTGCTTGCCTGTGAAGTTGCTGAGACTCTATCTCTCTGTAGTGCATGATTAGCAGAAGTTAACAATGCAATCAATAACAATGACTTCAAATAAACATGATCATGGCACCAGTAGATGTCAAATAAAGTTTAAAAAAAAAAAATCCCACATATACTTGTATCATTATTATATATTTGTTAGGAGGAGATGAATAAGATCCAGATTACTGGCAACATCTAATAAATCAAGAACTGATTTGAACCCTTTCAATGTTGCCAACACAAGTACAATTGGACATAGAGATATCCAAATAGCAAGATTTTTTCTACCAACATCAACTTCAGCTAGGCTTTAGAGCTGCAAGTCAGAAATTTTTGCTTTAATTTATCAAACAAATACATACAAAGTCATCATACTAAAAGGTAACTAATACAGTGGTTTCATTTGATTAACTTCAATAACATAGCTGCACGTCAAGGGTACCTGAGAAGGCCATCTCCCGACGGGGCTATTGAAAACAATACTCTTGTATATAAAATTTAAGCATTCTTCATGCGTATCCATAAAACTGTCTATTCACTCCATTGGTTTGTCCCCTAGATTATATATATGTTAACTATAACTACATTTGCACTTCTTCTTTTGTGTATTTATTTTCTGAGGATAATTTGAATACTTGCTGAAAAATTTTGAGTTCTTCGTTTTGAAACATTTGTCCGATTCAAAAAGTGTCATCTGGGGACTTCATTTTATAATATATCTCTTCATAAGTATCCTTGGATCTCAACTCTCCAAATAATTAATCATATATCTTCGATCTTCCCCATATCACTTATAATTTGCTAAACGGTATAAGAGTATATATGCATAACTTTAACCAGGAAATGTAGAAGCAGGACAGTGTAAACTTTTGTGACAGAAAAGTTATAGAGAATTGAAGCGTTTGTTGGCGAGGCGTTGTACAAAGTGGCATACAAAAAACTTTCATTTGTTTATTCGATCAAAAGGCCCTACTCAGTACTTTTATTTTCTTGTAATTATCTGTATTACAGGAGTAATTGAGGCTTGGGGTTTAGTGAGGGACTCCAAAGATGAAAACAGTGGGATAGAGGTGATGGTAACTTATTCTTAATTTTTATACAATAAACGAAGACTTGCTATGCATTCTCAGAAGCATGAATTAGTGTTCTTGAATGTCTCTCCAATTACAAGTAAACAACAAATTACCCGATAAAGTTGGGATCAATTACGCAAAAACTTTTTTGCCACTCTGTACAGTTCATTGCTATATCTACAGGAAAGTCGATTTTTTGTCTCCAATTGCGGTGCAAGTTCTATAATATTCAAGGAAAAAAAAAATGGTCTTTATGGACTCTGCTATTGTTGCTCAAGTACCAGAGTCGGACAATCTACAGTCAGATAAGGGTGCCTCATTGGAACCCTTATTTGAAGCACAAGGTTGTAGATTTCCTAAGAATCCCACACTTGGACACTTCTCCGTGTCGGTCACCCATATATTAAGGCTTTGTTTGAGCCCCATCTTTTGTGAAAATTTGAGTTTTGTAATAGTAATTTTTTGGGAGAAAGTACGGTTAAAAAGTAGGAAAATGTTTTGGGTTTATGTGAAAAATTATTTTGCTGAGAGGAAGTGTGGTTGAAAATAAATTTGGGAAAAAATGAGTTTTTAGAGAATGGGGCTCAAACATTGCTTAAGTGTATTTTTGTAATCCCTATATTCAATTTTTCACATCTGATTGTGTTTCATGAATTATTCCTATCATATTAATTATATGTATAGTTACTATATGAAGCCTATACAGACTTTAGCATGGAAATGCTTAAAAATATGTGCTTGTAGCTAAAAATTAAATCCGCTGGTTCAGAATAACATAAATTTTCTCATGATAGGAAGTATAAGAAATTAAGTTTTTCCAATAAGGAAACATGATAAAGGGGAAAAACAACCAAATATTTTTCACCTCAGAACTTTGCTTCCCCCACCATGTCCCAATGAGATGTTCCTCTACTTCTTCGCCGGGATACGAATAGTGAAAGATATAACAATCCCCACTGTAAAACTTTGACTGATCGGACGCCAGAAGAAGAGTCTTCCCTTTACCATTCACTCGCCAAACCTACCAATTGAAAGCAAAAAACCGTGGATAAGGGAAAAAAGGAACCAAGAATACGGTTGTAATGAAAAGGATATAGCTATTATACTAGGTGAGCTTACGAATATGAACAGGCTGACGAAAATTACAGCCTGATATTTTTCTTGGGGAAGTTACAGAAGCATTTTGACAAAAAAGTGTTCCAATATATGTCTTAATAGCAAAGATCTGCCAAGACCCCTGAATATCATAGAACTAATATATCCAAGACTTCTAAATTTCTTTAAAATGTTTTTTTAAGCATTTCATAAAATAAATAATTCAGAGATCTTAGGTACTATCCTCATTTTCTTCCACAATTCATTATGATCTCCAAATGCTTTGGGAAGGCTTCCTATTTGTTTCCTGAAATCTCTTACTATATTATCTTCAGAGTTCCATCCCTAAAAGTCTTTTGAAAAATATCCACCTCATTAATGCATGATCATTTTCTCTGCTTCATAATGTTTGCCAAATGAGAACGGCATTGTTGCTTTGTGCAAAGCTAAATGAAGCTATCAAGCATGTATAAATGTGATACATTCTAAGCTTGGTTGCTTGGGGCTAAACATGCAAATGATAACTTTGTAGATTAACTTCTTTTTCCATAGAGAACTAGCTATATCCCAACTCCATCTCCTAATGAATTCTTGTCTCTTTCACATGCTTTTCCTTACTAATATCTGTTTCACGATATTATAAAATAGAATATTAAGCCCCTGTTTGGTAGCCTTTAATTTTGAAAAACTATGTTTTTTGAATAGTATTTTTTGGAGAATGTGTTATTAAAAAGCAGGGAAAAATTTTGGATTTACGTGTGGAATATTTTATTGTTGAAAATGAGTACGAGAAATAAACTAAATTAAATTAAATTAAAGGCCACCAAAATGGGGCTAAAATAAAATAACCTATTGTCCAATGCACTAGATATTGCATCAAATCCATCTGTAGACTGAAAGGCAGAGAGAAGCACTACACCTGCAAATTGCCCGTGCAGTCTATATAAAGTTGAGTTTCTTCCTTGGGAGATTCAGCTTTCAAAAGGCCCTTCACGTTAAGCCCTTGGCGCTTTAGAAGTGCTAGAAAGCATCAAATTAAAGATAACGATGAGGTTAGGCTACTGAGGAAGTTTTGGATGGCAAGTGAATAATAATTGAGAGAGAACAAATCTGCCATATGTACTACAAACCTGCAACCTTCCCTCTGCCCTCCTCAGTTACTGCCACATTTGTTGATTGGTGCCAAAAATCAAACTTCGAGCGGAAAGTAATTGTTTCAAATCCCTCAATTAAACGGATTATACGAGCTTTAGGTCTATCAGCAGTAGCCAGTAATTCCTAAACAAATGAGACCGGGAGTAAGACAACAGACAAGGATATGTATACGGATCTGCAAATCCAGAAAGCACGTGAAATTACATCAGCAGCTTCACTTGCAATTTTCCTTTGGTCAAGAGAAGTATTTCTCCCCGTCCATACAAAGACTTCTGCCCCACAGTCTAGAATATAGCATTTATATGTGTCTAACAACTTCCTTGTCAAAGAATCAGCCTCAACAGATTGCATCTGTCCTTTCTCAACACTTGGAATGGCACACACATATTTGTCAGAACTACAAGCAGAGAACTAACAGTTTCACCTTATAGAACAAAAATCATAATGGAAATTTTGCATCAAATGTTTGAAATATAATCAAAAAAAATTTCTCTCTGTTGGGAGGGACAATAGAATTTAAGTAAAGATGTACATCTGTTGTACATCATGGGATCGCAGTCAAATATCAATGCCAAATAAAATAGAAATGAAGCAATTTTGTACTCTTCTCCAAGTTAAAGACCAATTTTCATCCCTATATAATAGAGGAAGAGGGAATAGTTATACAACAATTAATTTCACTGAAGTATCAGTTGGAAAATTTATATATAATTCAAACTGACTACTTTTCGACATGTAAGAGGAAGGAATATGATGTTGCATGGAATATGATGTTGCATGTAATATCTTGCTCATATTATTAACCCAGGTCATTCAGTGTCCCAGAATATCATGAATTTCTTGATCAACACGAATGTTAATAAATGTGGGTGTAATTAAAACATGACATGAAGATAAGAAGGAGGCCAGAAAGTAGTGTGAATGGCAGAAACTTACCATAAAAGCTTGCTAGGAACAGTATCAGTAAATTCGGTCTCATTGGTGGCTGTTTTCCTTGGAAGTGGAGCAAAGCCACCAAACAAACCCCAAAATTCTCCAGTTTCAGCATCAGCCATTAATTTCCCATCCTCTACACAGTGAAAAGAAGCATAGGTATCAGGCAATGGGCATTCATTCAGTCACTTCCCAAACACCTAAGTACTAGTGCACTTACCAATAGCCGCTATCTCACATTTGCCGCCGTGATAAGTATCTTTAATGTACTGAACAACTTCTAGTGCTTTAGCCCTCTCTTGAATGGTAGAGTTGGAACCGTTGAATTGGAAGATTTTAGACTTGGTATCAAGAATAAAAATATCATCGTGATTGAGTGAAGATCGAACAAAAGGCACCTGTCATGCTTATAAGAAGTTGATAATGAACAGATCACTTCAAGGATGAAACAAAATAGAAGCGCAGATGAAACATGGGACTTGCCTCTTTCACTTGAACAACATGCTTTCCTTTGCATACAAACAAACGGGTCTTGTGCTCTTCATCCTCAGCATGCTTGAAGCCTGATGCAACTCCACCTTCTTGAGGTATTATACAGGGCTTAAAATAAGAAAGGAACCTCTCAGTTTCTTGACCTTGTGGTTCACGATATTGAACAGCACGCCCCCCAAGAGTTGCATCTAGTTCAATAGTTTTAATGGCTGCAGTGCTGGCTTCATCCTTCATAGAATAGCGTTTAGAATCAGATAATAATTTCTATGACAGAACTTCAATCTGATTCTAATAATCAGACAACACCAGAAAAACTTACTTGACTAGTATCTTTACCAAGCCAATAGTGAATATCATGATGAATGGCACCACTTTTCGAAGCAGTGGTCTGCACGAAGAAAATTAATGGTTATACCCATAAAGTAGATCCAACAATTCACAACAACGATGAAGGTTGAGCCACTGATGAAATTGAAATAGCAATATGTATAGAAAATACATAAGTTTGTGGTTGAATATTTGTAACAAACAGTGAATTAAGGCAATGTCCGAAGAGTCAGCTTGGATATGTATAGAAAGTACATAATTTTGTGGTTGAATATTTGTAACAAACACTGAATTAAGGCAATGTCTGAAGAATCAGCTTGCTCATACCGAATGCCAATCTCTTTCCAAAAAAGTTGTGAGGGCCAAGACAAGTATATTACTGGATCATATCATTTGCACTGAGTATATCACAAAGGTGACATATATGGTCCTCTTTCCATGACTTCTTATTTCTTTTGCCTAAACTATTTTAGCGGTATACTACCCGATCAGTTTGCAGGCATTAATAGTAATTTGGGCCTTAGCTTTTTTTTTCACACAATTAATATTACAATGATGTTCAAAAAGCTAGTTTTAGAGACTAATCAACACTACCCCAGAAAAAGAAAAAGAAAAAAACACTCACCTTCAAAATCACATAGGAATCTCCGGTAAAAAATTTGCCATATGAAGACTTTGGGACTGGGACAGGATTGAATTTTTCAATTCGCCATATCTCAGTTCCACTATATAAAGTCAAGGACCATAAAAACAGAAAGCAAATACATATAGATCCTTGATGGTGGGATATCAGTCATAGTTGTTGGTTAACTTTGCAATTTAAGACTGTACATTAATAGGTTCCTCTTAAATTCTGGGAAAAAAAATCATTTTTCAAACAGGAAAGATAATAACGTATCAATAATAACTTGATAGCTACTTCAACAAAAGTTCAATACGCTAACATAAGGATACGCCTTCTGTCCAGCCCCTTGAAAAGCTGGATCCAAATTTCTCAATGAAATGGACATTCTGACTGGCTTCTTCAAAGTAGTCTTTTCTCAACTTTGAATTGAAACTAGATTAGCAAGACCTTCGACAGTCATTAACTGAATACAAAAACAACCAAAAATGAAAAACAATCACAGGAAATAAACAAACCACCAAAAGGAAAATCAAGAATGGGCAAAGCAGAAATACTAAACTAGTTTCGGTACCAAAGCAATCAGAGAAAAAATAAAAAAGCTTGTGTTAAAGCTAAAATGTGCCCCTAAGAAAATAGTGAATTTACTTAAATGAGAAGAACCCAAACAGTCAAACTCAAATGTTAATATTGATCCAAAAACAATAAAATTCAGAATAGAAAGATCTGAAATAGGGAGAATAGTGAAGCTTTGCAGGATAACCAAGACTTCATTGCTTATTGTCCTCTGCAAATAATTAACAACTTTGCTCAATGCCAAAAGAGAAATTTTACGAACCATGAAACCTCACGACTATAATTGCCTTAACCAGAAGACAAAATTCAGTCCTAAACCTTCAATGAATCCCTACTTCTGACTTACATGTAACGCTTTCATTAGGAGAATTTGAAAAATACTACCACCAGAAAGCAACCATGAAAGACAACCCGGGTTACGTTTCACTTGTGAATGCAATAAAACACACCTAAAGCAACTTTTCATTGTCAATTCCATCTAAAAGAAGCAAAAGAAAGTGCCTCATACATGTTCCTTGAAAAACTTGTTTTCAGCCCATTCTCTTGTACACTTGGAACAGTATGTCTCCACAATACTATTGTTTCAGGTTTTGCTTCTCATTTTTATCATTCATGCAGACTTCATTGCATGTCAATTCAGCTCAAAGATACTCAACATCTTGCAAACAAGCTTCCATGATGCTTGCTTTTCCTCGGGGTCAGGTGGCTAAGTTTCCACGTTTGCCAATTAAATGTTTGATAAAATGTCCCAACTATGCTGCAAAATTTGAATGCCTCAATAGAATCTTCACCTGTGGATCAAACCACTTCAAATGGCAACTCTCTTACGGTAACCCCAAAATGTACCTCAATTTCAATAGCTTCACATTCATTGTGATCAAGCCAAACATGAACAAATCACATTTCACCCGGTACCAAAAACAAAATATTCCAATCTCTACGAGAGGGGGACTGCAGCAGCACAAGCAGAAGAAGAAGATTTCCAGAACCCCAAAAAAATGAAAAGGCGGTGCAGTAATCAGATGCCATAACAAAATTCCATCCAACATTTTCTTTCCCACGTTGATGTTCATAAAATGTCAACATCTAAAAAATATGCTGATCGATTCATCCAATCAATTTCCTTTTTAATCAAAAAGTAGACTGATCGATTCAGCCTATCAATTTCTTTTTTATCTTTCATCGAGTTCATTCATCTTGAAATTCTAAATCTCTTATTTAAAGAAAAAGAAGATTTTCCAGCGCCCAAACACACGATTTACGAAAAAAGACATTGTTGTTACAACATTCAAAAACAACAAACTTTAAACTTCTAGACCATTAACATAATAAACGCCAAATCATCGGCACTCCTCTAAACAAGAACAAACAAATATGTAGTAATTTTACATCAAAATTCAAAATCACTCAAAAATCAGGGTAACACAGAGAAATGCAAAAAGGAGACAGAATTCAGTACCTTAATTACCTTATAATCTTGAGGTAATAATTTTGAAGCTGGCCCAAATTAGATCTAATCTAGTCACACCATTAAGCTCAATTAACAATACCACTTAAAAAACAATTTTTTTTTTAAACAAGAAAAGATAAGTCTCAAATTAAGAAGAAAAAAGAAAGAATTTTTCGCTGTAAGAGAGAGAGGAAATACGTGCGAGTGTGTGCTTGGCGGGGGAGTGATGATTAGTTGCCTGTCAGGCGTGCTTATCACTAACGGTAGCTAAGAAAAGGAAGGCCCCCATGACGGAGAAATGAACTGTAAAGATCCATTTAACAACAAAATAACGTAAAAGAATTCAAGAAAAATAATACATTGCTTAATTTTTGTGATTAATGTATAATTAGAGTCAGCTTTTCGGGTAAAAATACAGTGAAAAAATAAATCAGGTGGGTGAAAATGAAAAGTAGCATCATAGGATGAATTTTTACACGATAGATAAGTCTCAAGATTAGCGTTTCAGGGGGCAAATATCAAATGTGTCCAAAAGCCTCTTAATCTTGTCGCTATAATTCTAATTTGAAAGTCAAATGAAGATGGTCCAAGAAGAGCGTTACATTTTTTGGGTTGGCGATGGAACTGAGTTCCGTTTTGAAAGAATGAGAAGGAAAGGTTGGTTACGTGGGGTCACAGTCCATGATTCATGCATGACTAAAGGCCAAAAAGGGAGTATAATACTCATTTGTTGCAAAGGGGAGGATACCTTGCCAGGGTATGAATTGTAAAATGGGACCTTGTGGATGGGCAATGGGATGCATGGTAGGGACCATGTCATGGCAAGTTTTGTTGAAAATTGAATCAAGAAATTGTTATTATTTTTTTAAAAATACTTATAAGTTATGAAATGACGGAACTTGAAGATAGTAAATGAGAGATAAGTTACGAATGTGCATAAAAAAAAAAAAAAATTAGACATTGAGTAATGTTTTATCATCAATAGTATGAAGTATCAATTTAAATGACATGGTAGGTCCAATTAAGTCCTTGTTTGGTTCCCTTTAAAAAAATAATTTATTTTTTATATTCGTTTCAACTACACATTTACACAATAAAATATTTTACATGTAAACCCAAAATATTTCTTCACTTTTTAACCATAAATTCTCAAAAAAATCACTATTCAAAATATTATTTGTTGACCCCAAAAATTGTGCCAACAGAATTTCGTTTGATACGATGTACACGTGGACATATTCTTCAATATGTTGATTACGAATTTAAATACATACTCAACTACTAATCAAGCGTGCTCGAGCAAATAAGCAAAATGTATACTTGTAGAAGAAGAAAATATAAAGCAATAAATAGATCTTACGTGGAGAAATATACAATGCTCCATTTCGTATCTCTAAAGATGCATGATGCATCCCTTAAAATGTTGCAAGGACGGCTATTAATAGTGACTAGGTCAACGTGATCACCGTTGGATCTGATCCCATGTGGCTTGATTTGCTAAAACCTGGTGTCACATCAACCCTATCTCTCATTAAATACATTGACAGACGTTGGACAAGGGGTCAGTCACTTTATATTTCTAGGCTAATATTCCTGATACATATTTAATAAAAACATCACATCAATCAATTCATATGGTACACTGATCGGACTTTCTTCTAAGCGTTTGGGACTTCGAATGCTAAGGGGTTCGACAGAGAGGAGTAACCCACTTCAGATGACCAAAGACTGGAACCACTTCAGAGAGCTCCAGCAAAGCGACCTCGGAAATTAGAGTTCTTAGCTAATTGAGGTGACGTGGAAAAAAGCTGTCTGAATTGATGCTCATCTATTCCAAAGTTTTAGTGACGCATATATGCCGAAGGGATGAGCTTCTTCGGCATGTGGATGAGGTGGTTAAAGATTAGAGAGGTTGTATAGGGTCAGCATTGAGAAGTGTGAGGCATTATCGAGCGTCATGCTGGAATGATTAGCCGTCATTCGCAATTCCAGAAAAGACAGTTGACAATGATTCGACTTTCGATACACTCAATCGTCATCGCATAGAATGCGCAATGATGGTCGTCAGGGGCGTGCATATTTTTTCCCAAGCGAATTAGCGATCATAAGGGTTACGGTGTAATCTGGGTCTCAAAATGCGAAATAGCAAATGTCGTGGGAGGTTCGGATTTAATTGCCAAGTCAACAGCTGGGAGATTTGATTTTGAATTCAATGATCACGATCAAACCTTGTTGCCTATAAAAGGCCAAGGCCTTAGGCAGAAATCATTTTTCGCCTTTTGCATTATTTTCTTTGTGCTTGAGTTCTTTACGTTCTTTGTGTGCTTTCACATTTCTCTCTTCCCCCAAGCTTTTTGGGTTGTGACTTTCAAAAACACTCTGCCCCTTTCTCGAGTGATTTTGTAAGTATTTAAAAATTTTCTGACTTATATAACTCAAATGGTGTCTTCTTAGTTTGAGGAGAGGGTAGATCTGAGGGAAGTAGCTTATGATATAAAACTCTTAGCCCCTCTCCGGATGAGCATGCTCGTTACCCGAGATTGGGCTGTGTGGCCATTAGTGAGTTGATTTTAAAAGCAGGGCTTCGACTGCCATTACATCCTTTCTTTATGGTTGTCCTTAGGTTATACAGATTGACACCTACCTAATTCGTCCCCAATGCATGGGCTCAACTAGTAGGGTCCTACTTCCTTTGGAATGAGACCTCGTTAGGCAAAAACATGTCCCTCCATGTTTTCCAAACCCTCCTCCAACCTAAGTCCTTAGGTAAAGGGGATTCTAAGGAATTGTACTCCCTATGTCCATGGGAGTCACATGCCCCCTTTGTTACTGATCATAACTAATGTTTTTAACGAGGCCACATAGAAGTCCCATGTTCATGCGCGTGGCATTGGATCAAGAGTAAATAAGATCAACAACCGAGGTTGTTGTACTAAAACCCGAGGTCGTTTTACTAGAGTTCTTCGAAGTGGTTCCAGTCTTTGGTCATCTGAAGTGGGTTACTCCTCTTTGTCGAACCCCTTAGTATTCGAAGTCCCAGACGCCTAGAAAAAGGTCTGATAAGCGTACCTTATGAATTGATTGATGTGACGTTCTTATTAAATAAATGTCAAAAATATCAACCTAGGGATATAGGGTGGCTGACCCCTTGTCAAACATCTATCAATGTACTTAATGAGAGATAGGGTTGACGTGACACCAAGTTCCAACAGATCAAGCCACTTGGGATTAGATCCAACGGTGATCACGTTGGCCTGGTCATTATAAATAGCTGTTCTTGCAACATTTTGAGGGATGAATCTTTAGAGATACGAAAGGGAGCATTGTATATTTCTCCATGTAAAGATCTATTTATTGCTTTATATCTTATTCTTCTACAAATATACATTTTGGTTATTTGCTCGAGCACGTTTGATTAGTAGTTAAGTGTGTATTTAAGTTCATAATCAACATATTGAAGAATACGTCCACGTGTACATCGTATCGAACGAGATTTTGTTGGTATAATTTTTGGGGTCAACATTATTTTTACACAATAATGGTTGTCAAATAAGGACTGAAAGAATCTCATAATACCATATTTAATTAGTCTTATCATTCAATGTCACCTACATGTCATATAGACTAATGTTCTAACACATTGATGCAAGGTTAAATTATTCATAATCATTTTTAAAAAAAAAAATTAATATATTAAACCACGTTTGACCAATGAATCTCTTTGTTGCTTAACGTTTTGACCTTTTGGTTCAGAATAATATATGTGATTTCCTCATATGTAATCTAATTGAGTACTTGACGGAAGAGGATTGATCGCATGGCTACGCTTTGACAAATATTCTCGAAGCATCAAGACACGAAAAAACATATGTAGTACTTATAGTTCTACACTATGTTTCTCACGTGCTTCTATATTTCAAGGACCTATTATCTCGATTGAAGCTTTCCTCTCCTGGAAAAATGAATAACTCCTTCCATTGATGCTCGCTTGAAGGAAAACTTTTGTTGTCAATATCCAGCTTAAGATCAATTCTCCATTAAGAGCAACTCATTTGGCATGGAAATTGTTACCGTAGGAAAATCTATCAATACACAAGAGACATTTTTTTTATTATTATCAATTCCTTATGATATTTAGCATTTATGACAAGTGTTTAAATCATAAATATTTTTTTATCAAATCACTTTTATTTGCAAAATTCTTAAAACCCACAAATACTATCTACCCATCCACGGCACTTGCTATATTGCATTTCATGACAAATTATTGTCAATAATGTTTCTTCTCATTATTCATATTTTTAGTGCAGCCACCTAAATCAACATTATATGAGGAGATTTAATGAGTTATTCAAAGAATTATTGTTGTCCACTTCAAATAGTTAATCGACATGTGAGTAAACTTGGAGAAATTGCTTGTAATGTTCTTGAAGTTGGTTTAGTTTAACCTAAACCTTCAAAATTATGGAGTCCCAAGTGCCACAAATGGTAATGATATTCTCAAAATTATATAGTTCAGTAACCAGTGTAATTTTTAAAACTCCATTAGAATCTATATATTCAACACGTTTTTAGACGATTGGATTTTCTCTTTCAAATATTATATTGCAGGTGTCGATTCTTGACATCTAAACACTATAGTTGGAGATTGTAAGCAAACACACGTTACATTATGGTCGTGGGAAGTTTCACCAAATTCATTTCCTCGTAGTATCCATACAAATGTCGTTTTGGTTCTTCACTTTATATTTATATTTATGAGATGACAAATCATGGCTTTTTAGAGGAGGTGATAATTCATTGCAGCAATTTAAGTTGGTGAGAAATAAATAAATAAATACACACACATTATCAAAGTGTTCTAAAAAGCTTGTCTCAGTGGCGCCTAGGTTTGAAGCTTGAGCAAAACGCCCAGCTCCATGCTTAGACTTTTTTCCCCCCAATTCTTAAATGGTTGAATTTTTTCTTTCCTCTCTTTCATCTTCCCTAAGCTCAATTTATTAGTTTTTTTCCTTTTCTAAAAAGTCTTTTATTCGACTTTAACTTATTGATTTTTTTAAAAAAAAGTTCATTTGACTTTAATGTCAAGTTTTTAGAAAAAAATTACTATACAAAGTTAAAAATGATTTTATCTAAATAGTTAAATAATATTTAAGTTATGGCGCTATCTACATTATGTAATTGTAATATTGAGACTTGTTATTTTGTTGAGAACTCAAAAGCATATACGAAGTTCCTAAAAATCTATTAAGTAGGAATTGTCTAATTGAAAATTGAAACTATGAAAAATATTTTAATTTATACATTTCGAAAACTTGAGATTGTATAATTGACTAACGATAGGAATTATTAAGTAACTACAGTATTTTATTATTCTAAATGTTTGAAATGTATTATTTTAATTATTAAATAATTTTAAAAATGTTTAAAATTTGAAAATAATATTAAAAATAAGAGCGGTTTTTTTCACGTAAGCCTCGCCTAGGCTCATTTAAACTCGTAAAGTTTTAAACTTCACCCCACGTCTAATTATGCTTTGCACTTTTTAGAACACTGTTATGTATACATTGCATCATCAAGTTTTATTGACTATAACCTGCTTTGTTTATTTATGTAAGTGTTATGCCCTAAGTCCAATCAATATTGAACATAAATACTTTTAATATATAATTGATGCAATTTTATGACAGATCTATTATTTGATTAATATTAAATTAAATTAAATAATAGAGTCCGTGGATTCAAATGTTAGTAATTTATTAATCACAAGGAGTTGTGATTGTGAGATACAAATTACATATAGTTGAATCTTAAATCATCTGTGGTCATAAGTAATGATGAGATACAGATATCATTATTACGGATAGACCATTACGTGTGGCATTTCTTATTTGTGAAGTAAGTAACTAATCTCACAAGTTAAAGTGTGGTGACATTTAAATGAACACGTGAATATTTTGTTATAGAACAAAACATTGAAAATCCGTCGAGAGATTCCATATGGATAACTATCTGAGTGTCAGTGGTTAATCTGTAACGTTCGGTAGTGAAATTGATCATTTGACTTGAGGTCGTCATAGTACTTTATATGAAGACAGTCATGTTTTGACGGTGTTGATGTTGCTCTGCCAATGGCCACTAGTACAACATCGCTCGAGTATGTCAAGAATGGTATGAAGGTTGTGAATGACCAATAGAGGATTCTTCACTCTTAGACAGTAAGAAATTATGATCTGCGTTTCATTCAATTAAGTCGATAATGAAATACTTGGTCAAGATGTACTTATAAGTCGAAAATGAGTTTTTGACTTATATTGACTTAATAGTGGAGTGAAAGATATGATCGATAATCGAGATCGACACACTTCAGTATCTCGTAATTGATCGAATCATATTGACGAATGGATTGTAGTTTCACGGTAAACGAACGAGTTTGGTTTTGCTATACCACATGACTTTTTCCGTCACATGTATTGCCCTGATATATTGTTAGATGTCAATCTGGTATGGTGAGTGTGAATTGGTGATAAATTAAAAGTGTGTTTTAATTTATCAATTTTGATTAGATTAAAATAATATTTCATATCGTTAGACATTGTGATCGGGAATCTGATGGGTCGCACACAAAAGGAGAACTGTAATATTGTGATTTGTCGATTAATTAATTTAATAAACGTTGAATAAATTAACTAATCGGATTGCGTATTTATAGGCTTGAATTAATTAATTAGATTAATTAATTCACGGACTGAATTCAATTAAATGTGTTAATTAAATATTGGACCGAGTCAGGCCAAATCCGTTTGGGCCTATATAAAAACTCGTTTGGCCCCCATTAAATTTCATTACATTACATTCTATTTTTCTCTCTTCTCTTTTCAACTACATAATATTCCATAAAATAATATTACACATAAATCGAAAACTTTTCATTCTTTTTCAACCACTTATTTTTAAAAAAACATTATTCCACCCATTTTCATTTCTAAAAAACGGTGGTCAAACAGGGGCTAAATATGATTAGGCTTTTCAAAATATGTAGAGAAAATTTATTGTTCTTGCTAACACTAGAAAGAAAATCTTGATCCTACAATTTCGTTCTCTGTGTAGATCACTGTTAGAGGTTGGACAATTGGATAGTTGTGGGTGACGAATTAAGATCATTGGAACAAATTAAGGGGTTTGCAGATCTATAAAAATGTATGACTTTTATCACAATTTCTATCTAAATACAAAGACGATTCCTGGTGGGAATTAAAAATTATTTTATTTTCGCCGCGTATGTTAAGTAGATTTCCAACAATTTATTCGTGAGGTTTGCCAATTGCCATCATGCCGCTGTTGTTTGTTGTCGTCATCTTATCATTTTCACAAATGACACCAATGTGTTAATGTTCTTGGCTTCTTGCATCTTGTGTAGGTGTTTCGCGCGTGTTAGTCGCCAACAATTAAAAGGGATCAGACGATTGTGTAAGGGACAAACCTCTTGAGACAAAGTTCCAAAAAGGGGTGTTATTTTATTGGCGATGAATTTACAATTGGAAATTAAAAACATAATGCCTCCATGGGGCGCAAGCACACGAGTTACTGAAAAAAGTGTTTAAATCTAAGCTAAGGAAATTAAAATTACATGTTCTCTGTTCGAGAGTTTTTGATTCGGTTACTTTGCTCTATGTCTTTTCGCGCTTTTATACTCCATGGATGATCTCTTTATGATCAACCGCCTAAAAACTGTTTGATCGTTCTACAACTGCCCACTTTCCTCGTAATGACCAACTTGTCATGAAACTGCCTTTTTTAACTGCTGTCATTACTTTTCGTCGTTCAACCATTTTCGATTGAATTCCTTGAATCGTGGAACGTGATAGGGCTATTTTAATAACTGCTTTGACAACTGCACTTCTTGATAACCACAATACTTTATATTTGCTAAGACCTTGGGCGACTTGAAAGTTTGGGCAAGAATAGAGTAACAGCTCTGGGCGACTGCATGGCACACCATTCGCTCAGATTCTGGGCGACTTGCAAACTTGGGCAATGGCGTTACCGTGTTCTTGGGCCTCCCTATTTGGGCATTCATCTTGAATTGTTTGATTGGGTTTCATTCTTTGGGCTATCTGATTTGGGGATCCTCTAATTGGGCTTCATTCCTTGGGCCGTTCTATTTGGGCTAAATTTTTATGTGTCAACAATTACCCCCAATAAGGCAGAATTAATATCAATTATTAAATTTTGTCATATTCACTTTGTGTTTCCAGCAACATTCGAAATTTTCAAGAATTTCAATCATTGTTTTCTTCCATAGCTTGAAAAGGTGCGACGTTTTGCAAACCCTTATAACCCCCAAACACGCCATTTCACTGCACCATTAAATCACGCCTCACTTTTTCGCATCTCTCCCACGATTTACTGTTCATCTTTTGCTTCCCTACTACGTAACTCTGAAAAAACTTCATTTCATCTCTAATGGCTACTTCACAATCTCAAGCTGGCGACTCCTTTAGTTTTGATGACTTTCAGAAACTTCTGAGTCGTCCATACATAACTCCGAGTTTTCTCGCGCCCGCCAATGTCGAACTCAATGAGTTCTACCTAGGTCCTTTCTTCAACAATGCAGAGGCAGTCGAACAGGCGGCGGTGGGTCAGCTGTTTCCTTGTACTCAAGGCCTTCCATTTCTAAACTCTCTGCCGCTCGGGCCATTTCTCGAAAGAGGTATTCGCACTTGACCTAAATCTGATGTAGCTTTCCGTAGGTGGCATGCTCGTCTTGTTGGCCATGGTCCTACTAAGGCACTTTTTGATAATGTTAGGATTTCTGATTTGTTAGAAATCTCTATTCGACCCCCTACTTTTGATTCAGCACTTTTTTCGATCGCTTTGAGTTTTTGGTCTTCCAAGTATAATACATTTATTTTCCCTCTTGGCCCCATGTCTATTACTTTAAGGGATGTTGGGGCCCTAGTGAATCTACCACCTTTGGACGATACCATTTTTCCTGGTATCTTGGTTTCTGGTGGCGCCCCAAAATTTAGTAAAAACTACACCGAGTCTTATTCAAGCCTGCAAACCCTTCACAATTATTTGAGCCCTGAGCCTTCCCATACTGAGCAAGTGGCTTTTCTTCTAGTTTGGCTTTGTAAATATGTTTTGTGTGTGCCAAGTATAAAGCCCTCCCTGAGTTATTTACCCATAGCGCACGAATTAGCGCATGGCAGACCTTTGAATTTATGTTCTTTCTTTTTGGCTGCCCTTTATAGAGGCATGGCTTCTTTTCAAACCCAATTGAAGAATGGTGCATCTTCCACTGGTAGTAGACCTCTTTGGTTTACTCAACTGTGGTTGAGATCCTATTTTACATTGATTGGTGCTCCATCAATTTCTCGCTCCTCTGCTAGCTGCTATAGGCTAGCCATTGAGCCCTTGGCTCCTGTAAATATGTCTAGAAGGGACATTTTTTCATTCTTTTATTCTTTGGATTCAATCCTTTCCTTTTTTTCTTTTCCTCCTTTTTTGACTCCAAACTATGTGCATCCCCCCTCCACTATAGACAGCTCGAGCACCTCCCTGCTTATTTGGACCCAGTTTTTAATCGGGAGGGAGCTATTTCATGATATTTTAACTGGGACCAATGCCAAGGCAGGGGTAGAAATTTATGCTCCCCAATTTTTTGCTCGCCAACTTGGTTTCGGCCAAACTTGGCCTGTTCCTCCTTGCTATTCAAGTAATTTGATTGACCGCTTTCATATTATTAATAAGGCGGAGGCAGAGGCTATAAATACTCGCAATCTTCTTTTAACAAGCTATTTTTCATTAGCCCCCTTCAATTCTAGCCACGCCATCCATCCTCTTTTTGAACAGCTCTGGCCGTCAGTGAAGCGCATATTGTTTGCGATTGATGCCAATCGTGCCTTTCATTCACTAGACCAGCCGAGCATTTCTTCCCCTTCTCCTGTTTTAGTCACTCCTTTGTCCATCTTCTTCTCTCCCTGCCAAGCCTATTACAGCCAAGAGTGCCCCAAGCCGCAAACGGTCAGTCTCAGCATCTCCTATTCTGGAGGATGATGTTGATGATGATGATACCCCTCTTATCGTCAGGAGGAAGGTAATTAAATTGGTTTACTCACAAGCATATTTTTCCATACTTGAAACTTTCTTGTGTGCTGATGATTTATTTGGATTCCTCATAAAAGTTCAGCCTCTCCTTTAAAGGCTTTGGCATTGGCAGCTCCTGCTCCATCATCCTCTGCTGAGGCTGCTTCATCCAAACCGGTTGATGAAGGGACTATGCTTAAAAAGACATCTTTAGTCCCAGAATCCTCATCACAACCCATAGATGAGCCACCTTCTTCCTAGGGCATCAACCCCCCAAACATCGAAACAGAAGGTAATTCAGTTTTTTGATGCCTTACCTTTACTTGTGCTATTGGTTTCTGATTTGTTGCTCTTGAATTCTGCAGATACTCCTATGAGTCTGCCCGTTGTGACAACATCTTCTTCCTCAGACAAGGGGAAGTCCTCACGAATGGAGGAGTCACAGGTGGCAGACTTGGCTGAGGATATGCCATCTTCCACGATTGTTGATGAGGTTGCTTCACTTTTATTTTCATCTTGTTCGTTGTAGTGAGAATCTTCAATATTGGCAATTTTCTTTACAGGATGCTGACAAGATTGTGCGTTCTATCCAAGACTTGTTTGCTTCCTGGGGGCAAGTCAAGACATCTCACCCTACTCCATCTGATCGTCCTGCTGCTTCTTCAGAGGAAGATTTGAAGTTCCTCAAGCAGTCGATATTTGAGTACGTGTCCTTCATGGATATGGATATTGGTAGGGCTAGAGCTGCCAGACACAAGGATAAGCTTGAGCATTTGAATGCGAAGTTAGAGCAAGCACTGACACTTCTGTTGCTCAATCTTTCTGCCGATTTTAAAGCGACGTTGAAAGTTATCCACTCCAAGGTCCTTTCTTTGCTGGCCAAGAATGCTGAACTAAAGGCCAAAAGTACTCAATATCTTCGCGCCATATCTGAAAAAGAGTCTCTGCGTCTGGAGATCAACAAGACTGAGGATGAGTTGAAAGAGATCTCTTCCGAAGTCATGATTGAAGACTCTTTGATGGTTAGTTTGGCTGCTCAGATGAAGGAACTTCAAGCCAAAATAGACGACTGCAAGGCGAGAATGGCTGCTAAAAAGCGTAACGCCTCCCAGGGAATTGAGCGAGCTAAGTCCTTGGTTGAGCAGTACAAGAAGTTGGAAGTTGATGATGATGTCGTGGCCGAATTGAACATCACTTCTTCTCGGCAGAACGAGGATTGGAAAAAACTTAGGGAACGAATTCGTTCAGTGTGGGGTGGACTGTAATTAAGACATATGATGCCTTTTTCTTTTGTAATTTCGCATTTGATTTTTCCTTTGTAACTTTGTTCATCATTAATGAACATATATGTTAACTTCTTGTACATTTATTTGACGTTTGTCTTTTAATCGTCAATTCTTCAAGCATTTAACTGCTTTGTGTTAAAAATCTTGCACATTTTCTTTTGATATTTCCACCACTTTCCCAAGACTTTGGGCTATTTAATTCCATTTACTAGGCAGAATGTGGCTGCTTATATTCTGTCTCTTCATCTCTACCCCCTATAAATGCACGTATACTTCGCACTTTCTATCTTCCATCTTCATCTTCATTTTCTCTTTCGAAACCAATTTGTTACCATTGTTTGGCATTCTGACAATCAATTTGAAACCTTCGTCTTTCTATAAAAGTAGATTGTTTGGTCCGCCCATTTTACTATTTGCCTTAATGTCACCTTTGGTGTGGGAGGTATAGGAAATATTTTTTGGCCAGCAGCAAAGTTTTTACCATCAAAGTTCTTCCCATCGTCTCTTTGTCCTTTACAAGGAGTTGATGATAGAAGGCAATTTTTGGGATGCTTGCGGGCCACCTTGCTTGCTGAGAGTGCTTCTCAGCCTCTTTGCCCGCCATTGCAGCGATGCATTTAGGAAGGTGGTGATGCCAGTCCACCCTCTTACTCAGCGATCCCACCATTGTAGTGATGCATTTAGGAAGGCAGTGTAAGGGTAGTCCACCCTCTTACGTAGCGATCAATCGGGAGATTAGCTTACTTTTAATTGTATTTTGTAGAGCATCCATTATTTGTATTTTCGCATCTTTGTAATGAACGTTTGATAATAAAGGACTTTATTTGAACGTATTTCGCTCTGACCTTGTTATCCTTAATCGTTCAACATATTTTGATTATGCTTTTATCTGTTCACATTCCCATAAAAAAGGAACATATTTTTTCAAATATTTACCGTTAATGAATCTCACGTGCTTGGTGCCATCTAAATCTTCCAAGTGATACGCTCCATTGGGCAACACACTGTTTATTTTGTATGGTCCTTCCCAATTG
>NW_019245527.1:77778-81341 GCF_002742605.1 Olea europaea var. sylvestris
TTAGTTCTAGGCCTACAATTAAGGCTTCATATTCGGCCTGATTGTTGGTGCACATTCTGTCTAAAGTGAATGCGAACTTGTAGCAAATCCCTAAATGATTAATCAATGCTACTCCTACTCTTACACCTTTAGAGGTTTTTGACCCATCGAAATACAATACCCAAGGTTTTAACTCGAACGAATTGATTTCTAGTTCAATTTCTTCAGGCATGGATGATCGGCTAGAAAGTTAGCCAAAACCTAATTTTTGACTGCCTTTTGAGATATATATTGTATCTCGAATTCTGATAAGGCTAGTGTCCAAAGGCCTACCCTTTGGTGTAAAATAGGGCGCGAGAACATATACTTAATTAAATTTACTTTAGAAATTAAATAAACGGTTACGGGCCGTAAATAAGCCCTTAACTTTGTACATGTGAAATACAATGCAAAACATAATTTTTCGATAGCAGAGTAATTACATTCACATTTCGTTAACCGTCTACTTAAGTAGTAAATTGCCCTTTCTTCACCAAATTAGTCTTCTTGTGCGATCATTCCAACTATTGATTATTTTTCAACCGATACATACACTTTCATTGGCCGTCCTTGGATTGGTGACACAAACACTGATGGACTTGATAAATATGTCTTCAGGCTTTCAAAAGCCTTTTGATGTTCTTCTTTCCAGACGAATTCGTCCTGATTTTTCAGCTTTAAAAGCGACGAAAAGATTTTATTTCGCCTTGCACAGTTAGAAATAAAGCGTCTTAAAAAGTTTACTTGACCTATAAACCTTTGCAATTCTTTTTTGTTGTTAGGTGGTTTGGCCTCTAAAATGGCCTTCGCTTTTTTTTTATCAAATTCAATCCCTCTCTTGTGTACTAAGAAATCAAGAAAATTCCCTACATTAACACCAAATGCACACTTCAAGGGATTCAATTTTAGCTTATATTGCTTTATTCGCTCAAACGAACATCTTAACTGTTCGAAATGGTCCTCTTCTTTAATGGACTTGACTACTATGTCATCTACATACACTTCAACAAACTTGCCTATCATATCACGAAAGATTAAATTCATTATCCTTTGATAAGTTGCCCCTGCATTTTTTAGGCCGAAAGGCATAACCACCCATTCAAAACATCCTAGAGACTCAGGCCATCTAAAGAAAGTTTTGTGTATGTCTTCTTCAGCTATATAAATTTGATTGTATCCTGAATACACATCCATGAAAGAATACATAACATGTCCGACAGTCGAGTCTACTAAAGAATCCATCGTGGGCATTAGATACTCATCTTTGGGTGTAGCTATGTTTAAATTCCTAAAGTCTATACACACCCTTAGTTTACCATTCTTTTTTAGTACTGGCACGATATTGGACAACCATTCGACATATCTGGCTGTTCTAATAAAACCTGCTTTCAATAATCGCTCTATCTCTTTCTTGATTTCAGAGAGTAGATTGGGAGCAAAACGTCTAGGAGGCTGCCTATGAGGTTTAAAATTAGGCTTAGTTGATAACATATGTTCCACCAAGTCTCTATCTAAACCAGGCATTTGTTCATATTCCCAAGCAAAACAATCTTTATACTCCTTTAGCANTGCTTGCGGGCCACCTTGCTTGCTGAGAGTGCTTCTCAGCCTCTTTGCCCGCCATTGCAGCGATGCATTTAGGAAGGTGGTGATGCCAGTCCACCCTCTTACTCAGCGATCCCACCATTGTAGTGATGCATTTAGGAAGGCAGTGTAAGGGTAGTCCACCCTCTTACGTAGCGATCAACCGGGAGATTAGCTTACTTTTAATTGTATTTTGTAGAGCATCCATTATTTGTATTTTTGCATCCTTGTAATGAACGTTTGATAATAAAGGACTTTATTTGAACGTATTTCGCTCTGACCTTGTTATCCTTAATCGTTCAACATATTTTGATTATACTTTTATTTGTTCACATTCCCATAAAAAAGTAACATATTTTTTCAAATATTTGCCGTTAATGAATCTTACGTGCTCGGTGTCATCTAAATCTTCCAAGTGATACGCTCTATTGGGCAACACACTGTTTATTTTGTATGGTCCTTCCCAATTGAGCGACCACTTCTCGTACTTTGGATCCTTGCTATCCAAAGGGAGTATCGTCTTCCAAACTAGTTCACCCAGGCTGAACAACTTGGCTATGACTTTTTTATTATAAAATTTAGCCATTCTTTGTTTTTGAACTTGCAATCTATTTAAGACGTCCAACTTTAATTCGTCTAACCCCAATAAATTTTGAACTAGTGATTCGGCATACTCATCATCATTCAACTTATGTTGCAAGCACACTCTAATCGATTGCACGTTGATTTTCATAGGCAAAACGTCATCCTGTCCATAAACAAGTTGGAAAGGAGTAACTTTGGTACTTGACCGAGGTGATGTTCTATAAGGCCTTGTTCAGACATTCGTGCCAGTTTCTGACATTTTCATCTATCATTTTTCTGATGATATTTTTTAGAATCTTATTAGAAGATTCTACTTGTCTGTTGGATTGAGCGTATTATGGTGTGGAGTTTACCAATTTAACCCCAAACTCGCTCAAAAATTTGTTCACTTGATCTCCATTCAAAGATGTTCCGTGATCTACCATCAACGTTTGTGGAATTCCAAACCTATAAATGATGTGATCACGGATAAATTCTATGACATTCTTCTAGGTGATCTCTTTCAAAGGTACCGCATCTACCCACTTGGTGAAATAGTTGGTTGCAACTATAACAAAAGTATGTTGCTTGGACGATGGGGGATAAATTTTTCCTATCAAGTCAATCGCCCAACCCTTGAACGACCAAGGTTTAATAATAGGTGCCATCTTTCGTGCTGGCGCCCTTTGTATTGGACCATGCTTTTGGCATGCTAAACAACTCTTTGCATACTGAACGCATAATTCTCCCATCTTTGGGCAAAAATATCCACTCCTAATAATTAACCATCTCATCCTTTGGCCAGCTTGATGAGCTCCACATATCCCTTCGTGCACCTCAGCCATGATCGTCTTGGCTTCTTGCAAACTTACACACTTTAGCAATACACTATCAGAGCGTTTTTTAAACAACTCTTCATCTATTAGTGTATAGTTCAGCAAACACAACTTCATTTTCCTACTAATCCCTCCATTAGGTTCTTTAAGGAACCTTTTAATCTCTGTTCTCCAATCCATTGCATCTCCATCTTGCATGCAGTGAAGTTCAATCTTTCTCGCCCTTCTTTGAGTCACGGGCAACATGGTTCCATACTCACAAGTAGACTTCCAATTCAAAACCTTTGAGTACCCTGAGGCCATTTGAGCTAACTCATTTGCCACGTCGTTATAGATCCTATTAACGCATTGAAGTTCTACTTGGTCGAATTCTTCTAACAATTCTTGGGCGATCTCATATTGACTTATAATGGAATCACTTTGGCATTTAAAATCACCAATCAATTGGTGGATTACCAATTGAGAATCGCCCCTAACAATCACATTTCTTACTCCCATATCTATCATTAGTTCTAGGCCTACAATTAAGGCTTCATATTCGGCCTGATTGTTGGTGCACAT
>NW_019245527.1:86677-111077 GCF_002742605.1 Olea europaea var. sylvestris
AAAGAAAGAAAAATTTTCGATTTACGTGTAATATTATTTTATGGAAGATTGTTTGGTTGAAAATAGGAGAGAGAAAAATAAAATGTAATGTAATGTATTGTAATGAAAATCAAACAAGGGCTAAATTTGAAAGAAAAAAAGAAGAAAAGATATTTTAAATTAAATTTCATTATTCTCTGTCTTATTTTTATAAAAAAAAAATTCCTTTCTCAATTATTTATTTTTAAATAAAAATACTATGCCACGTATTTTAATTTAAAAAAATGAGGCCAAAAGGGTGAAATCCAAGACATGATTTTTTCTGCGTTACCCAGACGACAGCTTTGCATTGCTTTGCAGTACAGTCCTGCATTCGGTTCACATGTGCACTACATGGTCCAAACTTGTGCGAAAATCGAAGCAAAAGAAAAAAATTCCTTTCTCAATTATTTATTTTTAAATAAAAATACTATGCCACGTATTTTAATTTAAAAAAATGAGGCCAAAAGGGTGATATATAATCAAAAATCCAAGACATGGTTTTTTCTGCGTTACCCAGACGACAGCTTTGCATTGCTTTGCAGTACAGTCCTGCATTCGGTTCACATGTGCACTACATGGTCCAAACTTGTGCGAAAATCGAAGCAAAAGAACACCTTGTGGAGCCCACTATCCAAATGTATGCCGGATTACGACGTGACACTACAATGAATACGCACACACCCGGGCGCCTTTCCTTTCGTTCTATGCATAAATTGCATCAGTCGAGTCTTTTTCCCACTTTCGATGCATATTCAAAGTCTGTATCCTGTATGTCTCTCTTTTCTCTCTCTCATGACTCTAATCTAGAATATACACAGTACTTTCTCCTTTGTAAACGCTCCATTTTGTGTAGCTGTATATTTTTCTCGTTATTGTGTTTGGTAAACTTAAGGTATGAATTTGCCTCTTTTTGATATGGGTTTTTTCTGTTACTGTTTTTTCTCCATTTTATCCTTATGGGCTTAGGATTATGAAGTTTCTTCTGTATATTTTGTTATGTATTTCTTTCTCTCTCATGTCTATCTTTACAGTACTTTCTACTCTAATGTTTTTCTTCTTTCTATACGTTTGTGTATTGCTCTATATTTACATTTAATTGTTGTTTGGTAAAATTAAGGTATGAATTTGCTCTTGTTATTTTTTTTCTTCATTTTTTTCTTTATGGGTTAATGATTATGTTGATGAATTGTGTTTCTTGTGCATGGATTTTCTATTATGTGCATTACTTGTTTAAGACGTGTTATGGTATTGAATAATTATAGGGTTCTTGTAACGTTTATGCTTAAAGGAATCTCTTCTCTTTCATTTTCTCTAGAAAAATACACTGTTAAATTCACTCCTTAATTGTAGGTTTTTTTCGAGTTTGTCGTGTCTTTTTCTATTTTCAATATGGGTTCATGCATATGACGAAGAATTTTGGTTTCCTATATTGTAGGCTTTTTATTTTGTGAAGTGCTTGTACTTAAGATATGTGTTCTGGTTGTGAATAAATTTGGGCTTTTTTATAATGTTATTATTTCCGATTAATGATATTTCTTTGAAATGCAAAGGGAAATAATTTCTTGACCAAATTGTTGGAGTTCGATAGACAAATGCTCTATGAATTTTGTACGGGGAGGTTTTGTAATGACCCGAGCCTCAATGCCAAGACGTTATATCATATGTATTGTCCCTTATGAGAGAATCTCTGCCCATCTCGTCATTCGGGGATTTCTATTACTTACTCATGACTTAAACCCAAAACCTCTACATATGAGAAACTTAAGTTAAATTTTGGTACTAATTGGTAGGCTAGGATCGTTATAGGCGTTGCTAATTTTCTGTAAGCTTCCATGGTTTCTCCCTGAAAACAGGGAAAACTGGCAGTAATTAACTTTGAAGTCGCTTTTTACCTTGGTTTGCAAATTTATTGATTTTGTAGACCATCTTGTAGCGGAGCCATGTTTGCAATAAGAATGAAATATTATGCGTTGTTGCAATGTTCTGAAATAGACCTCAGTATTTTGTGAGTTATAGTTCTTGCGCATTAGATTTTGTTTTCTTAAGCAGTTTTGCATCTTGTTATACGGAAACTTCTGCTGTTATAAAAACCTTTTTTTTTTGGGGTACTTGCAGCCATTAATATACCTTCAATGCGAAACAGAATGTCTGAGAAATTTGTTGATGCTTATTTATAGAGAGTCGAAGCCTCCAGAATATATATGATGAGCAGAGTGGTTTTAACTTACAAGCGAAGGAGGCCACCCTCTAGGTTTGATGTTTCTCATCAAAATGCGTGTTTTGAGACACAGGAGGAATGCCGAGAGTCCAAAGCGTCTACTACTTTGGACAAGTATGAAAAGCCAAGTGGAGAAAATAGATTGGAGAACCAGAACAAAGAATCTGGGGTGAGATGCCAAATGAATTTTTATCGTATTTTATAAAGTACTGCAAACTTATCACGTATTTTAGAAATATGGTTTTCTAGCACAAGCATGCTGCATGTGGTTTTACTTAATACTATAGTTATTGAATATCACTCAAGAGAAATTGAATCCTGGAACTTGGAAATTATTACTGATAAACTTGCTGATGAAACCCTCCCTTTAATTTTTATTGACTTCCCTGATGAACTATGGAATACTGTGCATTGGATATATGTTTAACTTTTGTCACAACCGAAATGGATTAGAACTAACTTTGTTGTTTCTTCTCTGTTCTCGTTAAGTTACTGAACTTTCTTGCTTGCTTGGGCCTTTTCTGTTCGCCAGGCCCAACAAATAATTTCATCTATAAGTTGCATTGATTCGATAATAGCTCTATGATATGTCCATGGTACTTTGGTCCTGACTCCCTTAGATTGGAATAAAGGATTGTGAAAGCCAAAAGTGAATGAATAATTTAGCCCTTATGCTGTCTTGAGTTATGATTGTTTGTGTCAAGTGTGCTTTGACAACTTTGAACCGCACAAATGTGGTATTTGTTTAATAGTTTTAGCAGTTGCTTTCATTTCATGATGACAAAATTATTCAAAAGCTGAGTTCCACCTGTCGTGTGACCTCAATATCTTAAATGGCGTCCTTTCCAGTCTTGTCAGTGTGATATTTTGCCAAATTGGAAGTGTCAACCACTACAACCAATCATATCTTTCACAAACTACTTTTTAAGTGGAATGGACCTTACATTTTTCACATTGAAGGAAACCCTTATAAATAATGGAGTGATTGCTTAATCTGTATCTTAGACCCAGCTCTTAAAAAATATCTGCCTGTTGATGGTAGGAGCGAGAATGTTAAGCCTATAATCCCATCTATGCATTAAATCTTTCTGTCATGAGTTTGGATGGACCCACAATTAGTATTCTTGAGCATGAACCGCCACCCTCCCCACGCCAACACAATGCCCACAAGAGAAAAGGGGCAATTTGAAAGGCTAGGGGTGGGCATCGGTTGGATTGGGTCGGTTGTTTCCCAACCCAACATAGTCGATTTGATCTAAAATCAAACCAAACCAATCCAATCCAATCCAATCCAATTAATGGTTTAAACCCAACCCAACCCAAGCCGATCAATTGTGGGTCGATTTTGGTTGGGTTGGTCGGTTTGAGCTTTGGCCCAATTAACTTTAATCCGATTATTTTTTGTTGAATTTGGATAAATTTTTAAAGTTTGAAAATATTTGAAAACTTCTATTTTTCAAATATCTATATAAGGAATTCTTTATGAAAAATAATGTATAAATAAGTTTAAAATTTATGGAGCATTTTCTTTTTTACAATTTTTTGAGATTTATTCATTTCATAATCATGTTTCTAATTTTTACTTTACTATCAAATAACATTTCATTTGTACAAAGTGTTCGTGTGAATTAATATATGTAAATAAAACGGATGATCAAATTAAGTCCTCATATCTATACTATTGTGTTTATTTAGGTTTTTTATATTTTTTTTCATTTTAGATATTAATTTTTTTAATTCATCGGGTTGGGTTGGGTTTTAAATCATAACCCGAGACACAACTCAACCCAATCTCAAATTTAATTTTTCAACCCGATCCAACCCAACCCAATTTAACTTAAAAACCCAACCCAAACCGATCGGTTTGGTTTGGATTGGGTTTTGCCCAACCCTATTTGAGATCATGGCCCCTCCTAAATGTAGCAGATAATTCTATAACCTCTGAGACATGTTTATTTCAACCAAAGAAATTTTCTTATAAGGCACAAAACTAGGCTGACAAATTGCATGAACTCTCCCATTATTTTCATGGTTATGATGATTCAGGGAGCAGTCAGTGCTGCTTTTCTCAGCTTTTTGAATATATCTCATACTTTTTGTTGAAATTACCTGGATTCATCTAATTTTCCATGCCCTGTTCTTAATCTGATATTTTTTACTATATTGAGTAGGCATAATTTTGACCTTTTTGCAGATGTGCCATGAATACTTTAGAGACAAAGTTGGTGACAGTATGTTTCAGTGTCAAAGCTGCTATCGGCAGTATCGTGTTGAATGTCTTAATCCTCAAAAGGTATCTCACTCTTTCTTTTCTTTATATATTTAGGTACACTGAAATTGTGATTGTTGAGGAAATCTTTTCTTGAGAATTATTGAAATTGTATACATGACCTTTTAATTAAAGCATGCTTCAAAAGAGAAAAGGCTTTGCTCTGGTTGTATCAAGGAAGAGTATTCCTCAAGCAGACTGGAGGGCGAGACCCTTTCTGTAGAATCTGATGTGACACAAACAAGATTTCATTCAAAAAATGTACTTTTGGAAGGAAGTCCCCCCAAAAAATGCAGCCATGAGAGTAAGGATGCAGCTATTTCAGAAAAATTAACTTTGGAAGAATTGAACTTAGCTAGTAAAGATAAATGCAGTAGCATATGCAACAATTCAACCGCAAAACGGAAGTTTTCCTCAACACTAATTACATTTCATCGAAGACCCAAGCAGAACAAGGATACCACTGGGCCAAATACAAAATCCAACATAAAAGTTGGAAAGGGTTCTTCATCGGCAACAGAGGGATGTATGTTTGCATCTGCTGTCTCCACCTGTAAATTTGAAACACCATCGGCTAAAAGCTGTTCAAATGATCATTCGGAGGATCTGAAGAATGGGAAGGATATACAACGGAGGAATTCCTTTGTTAGGAATGAAGAAGAAGTATGTCATCTTTTCTGAAGCAGCTTTTTTTTTTACATCAATTATTTTTGCATATCATAAGAAGCTAAAATAACTAATTATTGAAAGAAATGGAACATTTTTCATTTCCCATGAAGCTGGGACAAGTATTATTGGTATTTTCATGCCACCGTAAGATAAAAAGATACTAATAGTAAGATAATTACTCTTAGAAGAAATTCTTCCGAAGCCATTTTCTTAAATATTCTCTATTTGTAAGATCTGCATTCAAAAGATAATTAATGTTCTGCATATAATTGTAGTGCTAATAATATAAATATGAGCGCTTTCTTTAATTATTTAAAAATGTAAAATGAAAATTCTTATTTTAGTAAAAGGAAAAAGAAAGATCGGTTGTGAAAAAGAGTGCTGGCTTGGTTATTAGGTTCGAGTGGGAAAAGATTACAATTTTGCTGCTTAAAATTGCGATAAGAAGTCCACAAGTTGGGCATTAGTTATTTTTCTTGATTTTGAAGTTAATACCAACCATTCATATTTCTGTTCAGCACCATAATTGGAACAAATATACATAGACGCCTACATTTCCTCTAATGAGGTGACCCAGTCATGGAGTTTGCTCTATGTGACAGCTAATCAATTTCTGATTCTATTACAGGTATATAGTCGAGAAACTGATTTTAAGACTGAGCTTGCTGCATCAGCACCAAAGACTGAGATGTAACCTTCTTTCATATCTGTATAGTTAATAATTAACTGTTTGGTTATATAATTTGATTCTTGAATATTTATAACAGTGGCATCCAAGCGGACGAGCAATTGAAGTCTCTGCATAAAACAGCCAATGGCACCTCATCTACTATTGTTCAACTTAGTTCGGATTCTCTTAAGTCGACTTCTTTTCATAGTTACATCGCCAGGGATGTTCAAGAAAATCATCACATAAATCCATCAAGAAACTTATCAGATGCTCCCACTGAAGATTTGGAGCACAAGATTGTTCAAAGTTTATCAAATGAAGATTTGAACACCACGGAATTGCCAGATGAATTGTCAGGGATTAAATGTTCTCAAGCATCTCGGGACCTATCCGTTGCTGCACCTGGTAAGGACAGGACTCTGTGTAGATCTGTCCCTAGTTCAAATGTTTTTACAATTTCATGCAGTTATTTTTGCAAAGCATCTGCGCGTATTAATTTTTCTATGATAGTACAGCTCGTGATATTGACTGCAATGTAGCACTGGACTCTGGTTCTGATGAACCTTGTTTTCATAAGGTGTTTCCTCAAAGCAAAAATTTAGAACTTCTCAATGGGAAAATTAAGGAGAATATGTTGACTCACGAAGCAAGGATAATAGAAAGTGGTGGTTCTCTGGTGAAAGTCGTGGACAAAAGCAATGATTCTGTAAATCATCCTCCACAGTTCAGGGACATCGCATCAAAAAATAATTATCTTCAGGTAACTTGCACAATTGGAGTCTGTAGCATTATTATTCAACGCTATTTTGCATCGCTGGTGCTAAAGCACCAATCTAAGTTGCTATATGTTATAGGTTTGATTAAATTAGTCATGTGACTTTGCATTTAAATGAATATGTCATTTAATGCCATAAAATGTCACTTAGGCTGGTGCTTAACATCGATGGTGATGAATGGCATTATTCTTATATTTATTAGTGATAATTGGTGCTTTTTAGTGATATTAGCCCGTGTTCATCTTATGTTTACAAACATTCAAGTCATTTTTTATCCACACATTTCGAGGGATCCACAAGCACTATCTATTTATTCACCGCCCATTTCAATCTATTTATAATTTAAATTGTTCATGAACACTTCCCAAACACATGCTTTAACGTCTGATATATTTGTTAGTTATAAACCATATGTAAAACTTGCTATGTTGGTCCACAACCTATCTTTTTGGGCGGCATCGTCCTTCAGCTTTTAGTTTTGTAATTGGTCCCCAATTAAGGGTCTCGTCAATTTGGCTGTTTAAATGTCAACTTTTTACTGGAAAGACGGTTGTGCCCTTGGTTGAAGTAATAGATAGAACACAGTAAGGGTACAATCGTTTTTTGGATAAAATATTGACTTTGTTAACGGTCAAAGGGAAGGAATCTGTCTGGTAGGGACCAATGACTGCAAAACTCAGCGATTGGAGATAACACTGCCAAAAAAGTAAGTTGGTGACCGTGTTGCAATTTTCATTGCATTTCAATAAGGAATTTGTTGCAGTTGTTCCCTGAGAATAGAAGCCATGACTTGTTACCATCAGCAAACACACAGCACAAGGCCGTTGCTCTTGTGGGATCGGAAGAAAGCCTGAGCCAGCTCAAATCCCCCGCTATTACAAGATCTTCGCTCTTTCTTGGTTTATCCCTGCCAATGGAGCCAACAGTTGCTTTCAATCCCATGTATCAGTGGCCCAATGTTAACATCCAACCTCATGAAACCTTTCACGATTTAGCACTGCAACCTTGTTTAGATCAAACGTCGCCATTCTTAAGACATAAGATGATGCTCGATAACATTTTAAGGAGAGCAAGAGGGGCAAAGGGGAACAGAGGTAGCTTTTCCAACAGGTTTGAATCTCCGACCACCTGGTCAGAAGAGGAGCTAGATTGTCTGTGGATCGGAGTGAGAAGACACGGAAGAGGTAATTGGGACGCGATGTTGAAGGATCCGAGACTGCGTTTCTTTCCCTGGAGGACGCCGAAGGACTTGGCTGAGAGGTGGGATGAAGATCAATCCAAACTTGTGTATGGCATGCCCTTTTCCCAATCGAAATATGCCAGTACCCCGGATGATTTGTCATACAGTATGAAGCACTTTTCATATCCTAAAATAAAACATCCATCCGATGATGTCCAGCTTTCACTTGGAGATGTACCTTCCAGGTATGAGGATAGTGTTGAGAAAATATCATCAATGGATTTCATCCATATTCAACATAATGGGCTACTTCAGAAACCAGTTACAGACTCGAGGACCTTTCTGTCCTATAGTTATGCAGTAGCAGGTGCTGAATCTTCGTTGCATATGGGTCCCATGACGAGCATGGCTGTGAAAGATTATAGTTTACCGCCATGGCTAAGAGAAGCAGTTGCCATCCCTCCAAGGCCACCTGACACAGTCCCAACTTCGTTTGATTCGTCTACTTCTCATCCCGGAATGCAGTTGTTTAGACAGCCATATTTCGACTCTAATCTCTGTCATCAACAAGCAAGGAACAGGTTGAATAACAAGCACATCTCAGGTAAATCTGAGCTACAAACAGGTGGTAGATCTCATTTAACCAATTTACCACTGATTACAAGATGTGGGAAGACGAAACCATCCGATAATAACCAAGAGGATTTGATCGTCATCCACAGTGATGCCTCGTCCGAAGAGACGATATCTGACGATCATTGTTAGGCCTAACTGCAAGCAAAATTTCTTGTTGATCTTTAGTTGAGTTTTGGAACTGTAAAAGGATAGATGTAAGTTGTGATGAATTTTCTGTATACGTAGTTATACTTTATGTAGTGTTCTTGCTTTGATGATTTCAATTCCTACTGTTATCTAATTTTTTTAGAGCATGTTTGTCTAAGCTTAAAATTTTTACTAAGAACTTATTTATAAGTAAATTTTGCTTCTAAACATCTTTGGATATAGTACTCTCTATTCTTTGTAAGAAAAAAGGTTACTTTGACGGTAAGTCTTTTTTTCTAGTGCCTAAAATACCCTTTACTCCTTTTCAACTTGGTCCCATTTAAATATTTTTTCATTACGTTCCGACTTATGAATGATTATTTTCCAACTCGTAGTTAAAATTTTCTCTGTGACTTCAAATTTTTTGGTGCTGGTAAGTTTTGAACAAGCTCTCTGTCATATTTACTATAGCATAAATGATTATTCTATGTGTATACCTCATAGTGTACACAATAAATTACACCTCCTCACATGAGGGAAGGGGTTTTCAAGAATATTTTGGGGGGGGGGGGGGGGGGGGGAGGGGGTTCACGAATATTTTATTGTATGTGAGTCTCCTTCATGTGAGGGGGTGTAATGTAATGCTTTGTATATATCATTGTGTACACATAGCACTTTCCTAGCATAAAACATGCGTACCTCATTAATACTCAAAATTTTTGTGCATTGTGGCTTATTTGTTGTGTATATAAGATTGTTGTGTGTTTGTGTGTGTATATATATACCTTGTGTTGTTTCTTTAATATGTAATGTTAATTAGATAAAATCATGTTGCACATTTCTCTAAAACTATTATCATTTCCTGAGATTTGTACATCAACTGTGTGTACTTAAGATTCTTGACCGCGCAAGAACTGGTGCTTAACATAAACATATGTTAAGCACCGATGATAAAACACGTAAATGAATTGGTGAATCATTAAATTCATAGGACCTTAGAATTTCATTTTGTAATATTCTAGCAGTCTTCCTCTCATGCATTTTATCTTCTCTGTGTGTTCTTGATTATTCTATTTGAAATTCTGAGTGTTATTTGAGGGGAAAATACGAGTGAAACTCTTGTGTGAGTTTGCATTGTTTTAGAAGATATTGTATATTGCAAGAGATTTGAGATCTTCGTGTTCTTGTAATTGAAACTTTGCCTATTTTGGCTAGTGTTAGTGGATTCGAGCTTAATCCTAATAGATATTCAACGAGGGACTAGGCGTGGAACCTCCGGGGCAGTTGATCAAAAAAAAAAAATTTGTGTCTTATTTTCTTGTTATTTTGTTCGAGTTCTTTAGTTATGAGATGATGAGTCACAAAGTTTAAGTAAACCTAGGACCAGCATTATATATGTATATATATTTGAATATAAAAAGTATTCACTTTTGTAGAGGTACCCAAAATTGGCTATATTTCAAGTTCAAAACTTAATTTTGGCTGGCAATCAAGATTCCCTACTATATTTGAGAGATGATCTTTTAAGCTCACATTTAACTCCCATTTTCTAAATTTCACTTTTCCTCAAACTCTTTTTCAATTATATACATTTCATGAAACTAACGAATTTTCTCAACTTTTCAACCACGTATTCGTCAATTTTTATTAAAATATATTAAAAATATGATTTCTAGTAAAACCAAACTCAAACAAGCATATTAAGGAGGTGTATTCAATTGTAATGTTTAAAAACTTTTATATATTTTTTAAAGTGATGAATTTTTGTATAATTCATAGACTTTTATAAATTTGTATGAAATTAACGAAACTTTTCGTAGAAACTCATTTTAAACCACACATTTTATGACATTCATAATTTTTATCAACTTTTCAATTATATATTTTATCAACTTTTATGAAAATATACTACAAATCTGATTTTTAATTAAGCCAAACAAAAGTAAATTTGTTTGCTTGTAAAATCTCAATAATAAATGAATATTTGATAAATTAGTAACCTTGTTTCTTATAATAAATTTTCCAGCTACAACTCAGGCTGGTATACTAAAGGGTGTATTCAATTGTTAGTTTTAAAGATTTTTATAGATTTTTTTTCAATGAAGGAGTTTTGTAAAGTTAATAGTCATTTTTAGATATGGATGGAGTTAATGAAAATCTTTTGCAAACTTCTATAAACTTCTATTATAAGTATTGTATAGAATTGGTCACTTCTGAAAACTTACATTTAAAATGGAATTCACTTGAATCTAGGGTACGAGTAGAAAGTTCCCACTAGGAGATGGAGGTTCAATCCCCGCCATCCCATCCCCTCCCTAAAATAAATAAATAATGTCAAAATTTATCATTATGTCAAACCTTCATAAAGTAAACAAACAATCAATATATTCAAAATTCAATCATAAATTAGTCTTGTTTTATAATAGTATTTTTTTTTTTAATCATGATTCTCAGGTTCTTAAAGGAAAAAAGGGAAGAGAATATTGAAAGAGAAAAAAGCTACATATAAAAAAATTCTTTTGTGAAAGTCTTCCAAAATTTTGGGTGAATGAGAGACAAAATTTGAGATTTTATTTTTGTATCTTCTACTTAAATATTAGTAACATAGAGAATTTTAATTATAAAAAATTAAAAGCCGTTAACATTTTGAATACCACATGACTTATAGAGATTTCTAAAAAGTTTCAAACGATTTTAATAAAACAATACTTTTAGAGAGTTTTAAAAAATTTATGTTGAATACTCCTACACTTTAATTTTTTAAGGTCTTTAATGGTTCCAATTTAATACAACCCCTAAATTAATAATCTTGTTAAATGTATAAGATAATAATTTACTTTTGAATCATATAGTTCCTATTAGTATATGAAAGAATAAGTAATTAAGCCCTTGTTTGATTAGCTAAAAAATAGATTTTAGTAGATCTTGATAAAAGTTGTTGAATTATATGATTAAAAAGTTGATATATATTATTGTTCATGATTTGTGCGATTAAATTTAATTACTTTTACTTAAATTTTTATCATCTTTTGTAGCTAAACCAAAATATCGTCTAAATATATATAAAAGCTAGCAATACAAATAAGAGAAATAATTCAGTCACGCCGATGCTTAGTATAACTTAGCTTATATTAAATATCATTATTGTCAGATTATGAGCCTTGGCAATCATAAAAAAAATGGAAAATCGTTATGTATTATATTAAAGATGTTGACATTTTGGCTATATTTCAAGTTCACAACTTTGGCTAGAAAGCGAGATTTCCAACTATATTAAAGAGAAATGAACAATTAAGTTAATTTGTATTTTTTTTAAATTCATTTTTTCAAACTTATTTTTAATCACTTACATTTTATGAAATTTACAACTTTTAATCTCAAAATCTACTAAAATATGATTTTTAGCTAAACCAAACAGAGGTTAAATATGTTTGCTTGTTTATTAATACAATATAGTAAAATATCAATAAATAAATATTTGATAAACTAACAAACTTATTTTGGATTATAAAATTTTTAATTTTAGTATACTAACGAGGTGTAACTTTTACACCCCTTCTCAGGTGATGCATTTTTTGTAGAATTTATAGACCTTTACATATTTGTATGAAATTACTAAAAAAATCTTTCATGGACTTACTTCTATTATAATTTTTTTTTTTTTTTAAGAATTTATCTTATATTTGAAACCTTCCATTTAAAATATAGTAGAATTTCTCACATAAGAGTTGGAGGTTCGATCTCTACCATCCCTTCCTCATCCCCTATACAAGTTCGATGAAAAAGAAAAGCGGGAAACATTTAGGGCACGTTTAATTACAAGCATGTAATTTGCATAGAAAGGAAATAAATTCTTGGCAGTTCAATTGCTTAGAACTTATTTGCATGAAATTATCAATTAAATGTATTTGACCGATTTAATTTTAAATTTAAAAAATGGTATATTTGTCCATTTTTTATTAGTGAGTAGATGAGAGAGAGAAAGATAAAATGAATTCTCTGAAAAATAAATTTCACTCTTTCTAAAGAAAATATTTTCCTTAATTTTGAGGAAAATATGATCACGTGATTAAAAGTATGAGAATATTTTTCATGAAAAAAATGTCAATTAAACAGCATAAAAGTAGAAATTTAAGTGAAAAATATTGTCGGTCGAAAGCACCTTAAGAATTCTTTTAGTTACAACTTGATCTTTCTTCAAAGTAAATAATGGAAAAATGATTAAAGAGAGAGATAGAGAGTAGAGAACGAATACAATCGATACAAGAGAAAATAATAGTAAGGGTCCATTTGATTGCAAAGAACGAATTTTAGGGAATTGAATTGAATTGAAAACGAATTTCGGGGAATTGAATTGTCTAGAAACTGTTTTCCTAAGAATTGTAAATTATTGTGTTTGACTGATATAATTTTCCACGTGGAAAATGTTAAAATAAAAGTTTTTTTGATATTTGTTTGGCTTTATTTTACATGAAAATTGTTAATTAAAGGGATAAAATTTGTTTCCATTACCAAAAAAAAAAATCGAGAAAATCATCTATCTTTTGGTATTCGTTTAACTTTGTTTTACATGGCAATTGTCAATTAAAAGGAAATATTTTTTTACAATAATTTTTAGAATTTGTTTCCATTACAAAAAAATAAAAATAAAAATGTGAACAGTGGATTGGAAAGGAAAACCAAGAAAATCACAATTTTCAAGACAAACAAGGAAATCAATTCCATGAAAAAATGTCCTATCAAACACCAAAAAAGTTGAAAAATGTAATTCATTTTCCATTTTCCATAGGATTCAAGACCAATCAAACATGGCCTAAAAGTTTTTAAAAGTCTCAATTAAATACACTCACTTAAAATAATGCATAAATAATAATTCTATTTTGAATTATATATGTCCCTTGAGTATATAAAAGAAAATTTACTAAACCCCTGTTTTGACCCAAAAAAAAATTCTTGAATTATATGGTTAAAAAGTTGATATATATTGTGAATTCCATGATATACATGATCAAAATTAATTTTTTATTTTCACTTAAATTCATATAACTATTTTTAGCTAAACCAAAACATGACTAAATATAAAGAATTTAGCAATATATATGATAGAAATGATTTAATGCTTGGTATAGCTCAACTTATACTAAATATCGATGAATCATTTAATTTTTGAGACATACCATAAACTTATTTAACAAATAATTCAGATACCATTTTAGATGTGTTTAGAATCTTTTCTTTAAGCATGCACATTATAATTATAATCTGGAAAATAATTAATGCTGAAAATTCATTATAGGGAAAAAAAAAGAGAAAAACAAAAAAGATCAAATAATTAAAGAGAATACGCCAGCAACATTTCCTGAAGTCACCACCAAGTTTCTCTAAGTTGAACTCACATATATTTTTTTTCTATACGAGTTCAACCCGGAAAACATGTTAGTATACAACTCATTACACTGAAGATGATAACACAATATACCATTATCCCTACAACAAATATTTTGCATCCATGAAAATTCTTTAGAGATGATTTCACATATAGATTATTGTAACATATTTAAATTTTTTAACAATTAAGTTGCATCTCAATCCAGTAATATTAAAATTCGTCGTAAGATTTGAATCAAATATTGTAACGCAACACTATAAGTAATTTGTTACTTATTTTTCATTTTTTAAATTTTCTAGTCGTAAAGTCTAACATTATGTTGGGTTTTCTCCAATTTAAATTTAAATTAATGGTTTCTAGTCCTATGTTATGTAAACCCATTATTAATGAGATAAAATCTATTACTTGAATTTCGTTTTGAAATAAACGCAATCTAAATAAGAACGAACTAATTATCTCAATAACTAAAGGAATCGACACTAAAGTTTCTTACTGCGTCAAATAACTTAAATTCATAAAAAATTTGCTACTTAATACTCCAGACTATGGAATCAACAATGAACTTTATAACTAAGAAATCTACAGTTGATATGCCCCTCATGGGGTTGTCGAGTTGATGAAGTAGGTGAGATGGAGGCCTTTGGTCACGAGTTCGATTCTCTCTACCAACACTTTCTCTTCCAGTCTATCGCACCGGACTTGCCTAGTACGATTTACGTGACTGGCATGATTTGCAAGCTATTGAATTTTCTTTCTAAGCATATAGCTTTTTATATTAGATAATAAAGTATCAAAAATATATTTTTCTTTGTATGATGTATTATATAATCCATACACACATTGCCTTCAAAACAGAGAATAACACAGGAAGGAATAAAATGTTTGAACTGCCGGAGGACATGGGGAGAAGAATAATGCAAATCGGAGTTGAAAATGCAATTCTGGATTTCAAAGATTTGTGTCGGCTTTCACTCACCTGTAAATTCCTTTATAAACTCTCTGGTGAAGATGCTCTTTGGTCATCACTGCTCTATCAAGATTTCACTATGATGAAGAAGATGGTACCGTTGATGGTAAAAAGAGCTATACAAACTCAGGTATTTAAAACCCTACAAACCACCACCACCACCATATCATCTGGGATTATTATTTTTAGCCATTTGAAAGGGAGTAACGGAAAAATATTCGTATAATTAATTTCAAATTTATAATCTATTCAAAATAGTTCTTAGTATTTATTTATTTATTTATTTTTTGTGTATGGATCTCATGTTCTATCTCACGACTCTGAATCTAGTCAAAATCTTGAAAGAGGATGCTCCAACCGTTAAGGAGAAGGAAACAGATTCTCAAAAACGAGCAGCATTCGATGCTTGGAGTCATAGTGACTTCTTGTACAGAAATTACATCATCAATTGCCTTGACAACACACTATACAACGTCTACTGTTCCGTCAAAATGGCTAAATTACTATGGGAGTCATTGGAAAAGAAGTATAAAATAGAAGATGCCGGATTGAAGAAATTCGTTGTAGGCAAATTTCTGGACTTCAAAATGGTGATTCTAAAACAGTAATGACTCAAGTCCAAGAGATACAACTTATCTTGCACGATATACATGCAGAAGGCATGAAGCTCTGTGAACCATTTCAGGTAGCTGCAATTATCGAAAAATTACCACCAGTGTGGAAAGATTTCAAGAACTACCTGAAAGATAAACGCAAGGAAATGGGACTTGAAGATTTGATTGTTAGATTAAGAATTGAGGAAAACAATCGAAATGCTGAAAAGAAGTCTGGAAAGCAACAAATGGAGGCTTAAGTCAACTTGGTGGAGCTAAATACTAGCAAGAAAAGGAAGCACCCGAATAATAGCAAGTAAAAGAGCAAGGCCAAGAAATTCAAAGGAGATTGCTATAACTGCGGTAAGCCTGGTCATATTGCAGATGACTGCCGGCAGAAAAAGCAAAACAAAAAGGACAAAGTGCACTTGACTGAAGAAGACAGACTGTCTAACGGAGTGTCTGAATTAATGCTCTCGACTGTTGTATTTGAAGCAAACATGGTGGATAATCCGAGAGAATGGTTCGTTGATACTGGCGCTGCTCGTCACGTTTGTGCGGATAAGGAGATGTTTTCATCTTACACTCCTATCAATAGACGACAACTCTTCATGGGCAACTCAGCAACATCAAAAGTTATTGGTCTCGGTAAAGTAGTGCTGAAAATGACATCAGGGAAAGAAGTAACACTCATCGATGTGCTGCATGTTCCCGATATTCGCAAAAACTTGGTATCCGGAGCTCTTTTAAGCAAGAATTGGTTTAGGCTGGTATTTGAATCTGACAAGTTTGTACTCATCAAAAATGACATGTTTGTAGGCAAAGGGTACTTAGCCAATGGGCTATTCAAATTAAATGTAATGCCTGTACTCCGTGATTTTGATATTAATAAAAATAAATCTTCTACTTACTTGATTGAGTCTTCTAACTTATGGCATGATAGGTTAGGACATGTAAATGTTAATACATTACGAAGGTTAGTAAGTTTAGATTTATTGCCTTTTATGTCCTTTGATCAAAATCATCGATGCGAAACATGTGTAGATGCTAAATTAGCGAAAACACCGTTTCATTCAGTTGAAAGGAACTCGAATCTTCTAGAACTAATTCACAGTGATATTTGTGATTTAAAGTTTGTGCAAACTAGAGGAGGTAAAAAGTATTTTATTACTTTTATATATGATTGCACAAGGTATTGTTATGTCTTTTTGCTAAGGAGTAAAGACGAGGCTTTAGAAGCATTTAAACAGTACAAGAATGAGGTTGAGAATCAACTAAGCAAACGAATAAAAATTGTTCGTAGTGATAGAGGTGGGGAATATGGAGCATCGTTTGATGAATTTTGTTCAAATTCTGGGATTATTCATCAAATTACAGCTCCTTATTCACCTCAATCAAACAGTATTGCGAAACGCAAAAATCGTACTCTAAAAGAGATGATGAACGCCATGTTGGTTAGTTCTGGTTTACCACAGAATTTGTGGGGGGAAGCAATTCTCTCAGCTAACCACATTCTAAATAAAGTACCACTTAAAGGTAGGAACGAAATTCCTTATGAGGTATGGAAATGTCATAAACCTTCATACAAATACTTAAAAGTATGGGGGTGTTTGGCTAAGGTACAAATACCAAAGCCTAAACAAATTAAAATAGGGCCTAAAACTATCGATTGCATATTCATTGGATATGCTAATAACAGTAGTGCTTATCGGTTCCTCGTACATAAGTCTAACGTTCCGGATATACATAAAAATACTATTATTGAATCTAGGAATGCTGTATATTTTGAGGACAAGTTTCCTTGTAAAGATAGGAAAGAAATAAGCCCGCAAAAACGAACTTATGATTCTGCAATTAGTAATCCTCAAAGTGATGAAGAACCAAGACGCAACAAAAGAACCAAAACATCTACATCTTTTGGTCCAAATTTTTTAACTTATATGTTAGAAAATGAACCTAGGACATTCAATGAAAAAATGTCTAGTCCAGAAACTCCATTTTGGAAAGAGGCTATCAATAGTAAAATTGATTCTATTATGCAGAATCATACCTGGGAATTGGTAGATCTCCCACCTGGTAATAAACCATTAGGTTGTAAATGGATTTTCAAAAGAAAATTAAAGACTGATGGGTCAGTTGATAAATACAAGGCCAGATTGGTAGTTAAAGGATTCAAACAAAGGGAAGGCCTTGATTTTTTCAATACATACTCACCTGTGACAAGGATAACATCAATTCGAGTATTAATTGCAATCGCAACATTGCATAATTTGGAAATCCATCAGATGGACGTCAAAACAGCTTTCTTAAATGGTGAGCTAGAAGAAGAAATTTACATGGAACAACCCGAAGGGTTCATCACTCCTGGATAGGAGAAAAAGGTGTGTAAACTCGTCAAGTCATTATATGGATTAAAACAAGTGCCAAAACAATGGCATGCAAAATTTGACAAAACTATGTTGTCAAATGGTTTTAAGATTAACGAATGTGATAAATGTGTTTATATTAAAACCACACCTAATGCATATGTAATTGTATGTCTATACGTTGATGACATGCTAATTGTGGGTAGTAGTTATGACATGATAACAAATACCAAGAAAATGTTGACAAAACATTTTGACATGAAAGATATAGGTATTGCAGATGTAATATTATGAATTAAAATTCTTAAAACATCTGAGGGACTTGTAATGTCTTAATCTCACTATATTGAGAATGTACTTAAAAGGTTTAATATGTATGATGAAAGTCCAGTTAAAATATCAGTAGATTTAAGTCTACATTTGGCCAAACATAAAGGTGAACCCGTATCTCAATTAGAATACTCTCGGATAATAGGCAGTCTAATGTATATTACAAACTGCACTCGTCCGGATATTGCATATGCAGTAAACAAACTTAGTAGATATACAAGTAACCCAAATAATGACCATTGGAAAGCACTGGTAAGGGTTCTAAGATATCTACGATACACCTCAAATGTTGGATTACATTATACGAGATATCCAACTATATTAGAAGGATACAGTGATGCTAATTGGATATCAGATACAAAAGACTCAAAATCCACTAGTGGGTATGTTTTTACCATTGGTGGTGCGGCTGTATCTTGGAAATCCTCTAAACAAACATGTATAGCTCGATCCACAATGGAATCTGAATTCATAGCTTTAGATAAAACTAGAAAGGAAGCAGAATGACTTCGAAATTTTTTAAAGGATATTCCATGTTGGCCTAAGCTTGTGCCTGCAATTAGTATACATTGTGATAGTCAGTCGACTATCAGTAGAGCACAAAGTAGTATGTATAATGGTAAGTCTCAACGTATGCGTCGAAGACATAATACAGTTAAGTAGTTGATCTCAAATGGTATTATTTCCATAGATTATGTAAAGTCTAGAGAAAATTTGGCGGATCCGCTTACCAAAGGCTTACCAAAAGATCAAGTATATTGCATATCAAGGGGAATGGGTTTAAAGCCTACTACATAAAAATCTTTGTAATGGTAACCCAACCTTGCTGACTGGAGATTCCAAAATCTTGGTTCAATAGGACAACTAAGTTATGAAGATTCAATAAGCACTTTGGAGTTCACTCCTACCCATTCCTATGATAAGAAAGTACTATCTGCAGAAAGTTTTAGGTTAAGTTATACTTTTAATGATCCTATATCTTGGACTACCTAAGTGGAGTACGGCAGGTACTCTTAATAGGAGATCACCTATACAGTGTGAAGTGTAGCCGCTTCTATGAGAATGTTTCAAAGGCTTGAATTCTCTAAAGCACTTATGAAATCCAAGAGTTGTTCAGGACCAAAACGAATACAGCAATGAGAACTTGAAAATGTTAGGAAGGTTATTGTGTTGATACTATTGTCTTGGTTTACAAAAACGGCTGACAGTTCAAGACACCGCGTTCACTGATTAGTCAAGTAAATCTGATAGTATTATACTACGAAAGGTTCAAACCCATAAGGTACCTATCCAGATGCGATAACATTCCGTCTGATCTCTCTATAGGGTCTGCATAGTCTACTGCATTAATTTCCATTCATGTGGGGGATTGTTGGAAAAAATGGTTTTAATTAGTTGGTTTGACCAACTTTTGACCAATTATTTTAGTGGGTCCCGTTAATCAGAAATAAGATTTATTTGGCCGAATGTGTTCTACTCCATGAGTAAATTAATATGGTATATTTATTTTCTCAAAACCAATTTAGGGTGAATGAGAAATTGAGGCCAAAAGATGCCCACTTGATGTTGAAATAAAATAGGTGAGAAATTGAAAAATATCAATCCCACATAAGAAAATTAGAAGAATATAAACCACCTTATATAGCTCAAGTTTGGGACTTGGGTTTGGGCCCCAAGGGGTACCAATAGTCTTTGAGGGGGAGAGAACCTACATGCTAGTAGGTTAAGCCAAAGCCCACATGCGCGTGTCGTCGCTGCCGTCCGTCCGACCGGCCGGCTCGGCACGATCACGGGTCGTGGGTCTTGGGCTTGGGCCAAGCTGATATATATTTTTTGGTAAAATAATATTTAATTATATTATTTTATTATTATAATAATAATATATTTTATGTTATTAATTTTTTTCTTCCTCGAATTTTCTGTGTGTAACACGTGTTACGGTGCTTCTAGAATTTAGCGGGTTGTGGCAGTTGACTGTCCAATTGGCGGTTGACTGTCCAAACCGTTTGTGTCTTTTGGACACAACTTTTTGGCAATTGTGTCTGTTGGAACACAACCTTTCAACATTTAAAATAGGCCCCCATGCCCCGGTTTTTATTCATTTCAAAAATCAGAATTGATTTTCTACTCTCCCGAAATTATCCCTTTGTCCCTATATAATTTCTGTTTTTATAATTCAGTCCTCGAAAATTACTTTTCGTGCATCTAGTGTGTGTGGAGAGATCTAAACTTTACGGGTTCGTCGGGTCTTGTAATTTGGAGTACTACTATTACAAGACGAGGTCGTTGTATCTTGAGAAACGAGTGCTGCAATACCGTTAGTACCAGTGCGGGGCATTATCGTTTTAAGGAGAAAGAGTCGAACTCTTGTCTCAACCATTCAAAACCATCCAAACGTCGTTCCTCTGCCCAAATATACATACACTATTATTTGCCTATATTTTTCAACAGAAGGTCTATATAAAAAGTTTGTCATCCTATTTAACAATGAGACCATAACTCAAATCAACAATGTGTTGGTCCCAGAGTAATGTTTAAATTGAGATTGATTTGTCAAAAAACCAAAAATAAAGTTAAACAAAAGTAAAAATACAGAACACGGAGAAATTTTCATCACTAAGGGCCCGAATGTTCAGTTTGATGGCCTACTTACCACGTTGAGCATCTACTAACGTAGATATAGCTCTAGATCCACTAGCAAATCACCAAGAATGTTATATATGTATGAAGAAATTAGAGATTTTTTTGAAGTTTTCTCTCGCCTCAACTTAGAATACAGAAAATTACACCAGTATAAATCTCTCACAACTATCGATTATAGAGATTTTCACAAAAAATACATGGTATGACAGAAAGAAAGAAAACCCTAGAACGCAAAGTTCTCACACACATGAAGAATGAAGAGGCATAAGAATATATATGAGATAAACCAATAGCCACTCATCCACGGTTGTGAGATGGCCACATGTAAGGCCAATATTAAATCTTCAAAGAGGAGCCAAAAATGTGTTTATAAGAGAACACAATTTCTCCAAAAAACCAGCCAGTGGACTCCAAAGAACCCAGGCCCACACTCTGGCCCAAGTATAGTGAGACAGCCCATTCTACACAATGGAACAAAAGCAACATAAATGTCTAAACTCCTTAAAAATCTCCGCAGTTGTTACTTTCTTTGTAGTATTTAGAATGAGAAAATACCATTTCTTTTATTCCATGAAGAACATGGTCGGTTAATTACATTTTTTGCCAAAAACTTATGTCGATCACTTAGTTTCAGTTTTGCGATTAGATCACTCCACTTTAATTTTGGTGTACAATTAATCAGTGCGTCTAGCTCCACTAGTAAAACCAACGACATCTAACGTAAATAAAATTTGGATGATTAATTATAATCATCAATTGATAGCGATGACAAAACTGGGATTACCCACTTAAACGAATATTCAGGTTAGGGATGGGGCAGGGGACTTCTTATCATGGCGGGCATGGGTAATAAGGGCCATGCCCCGCTCCATTTATTTTTTTTTGAATAATTTAATACTTTAAATGAAAAACTCAACAAAATTTCATTAGTTCTAATAGAAGATGACAACTAAAATTATCTAAGAAATATGACAAGCAATAAACTAAGGCTTACTAAATATATTTGAATAATTTAAATTTTAAAAATAAATAAATTAATTAAAAATTTAATAAATATATTATTGTCCCACTTTAATGAATGGGGACAATAAAACAAATTATTAAAAACTAAAAAAAAAAAAATTAAACAGGTAACGGGAGGGAAATTACCCTACGCGGCACATGGCGTGGGTGGAGGAGGTTGCCCCGACCACGATCATTCCCCGCCTCGTTGCCATCCCTATTGATTGATTCACCAGTTAACATCACAACACAATTTTTTTCTTAAGCATTAGTATAGAACTTATCTGCCCTAATGTTTAATCTCCAAATTAATAGCTCCCGTTTGTTTCCCATTATTTATTCATTAAAATGAAAAATATGACCGTTATCCATCACATCAAGCTACTATATTTGATTTTTTATCTTTTGTGTGGGACCTGTAACGACTATATTTTTCATTTTCATTTTTACATTAATGTGTACCAAACGGGGCCATATATCGTTAAATAACATAAAATTCATATTGAATTTGCTACATAATACTCTTTATTATATTAACGTAACACATTGTTATTCTTCCACACATCTCTTGGTATATATTTATTAAAAAAGTCAAGCAGACTGATGAGAAAAGAATTATTTAGGGGGGTGTATTTAATCGAGACTTTTAAAGACTTTTAGAGATTTAAAAAATTTGGGTGTATTCAATTGAAACTTTTAGAAACTCTCTAAAAGTTTGGGTGTATTCAATAGAGACTTTTATAGACTTTTAAAAAGTCTCCAGAAGTTACGGGATATTCAATTGAAACTTTTTAGAAGTCTTTACAAATTTTGGGGTATTCAATTTAGAGGGACTTTCAGGGAATTTAAAATTTCTTGGATTTTCAGAGACTTTTTAATAGAAAATATAAATAGGATTTTTCTCCCAAAATCTCTCATTCATAGAGAGATTTCTAAAAAGAGTATACTATTCTTATTTCCCTCTAAGTTTTTCCTCTATCTCTTCCAATTAGGTATTTCTTTGAATCTTTGCTATGAGTTTTCTTCAAATCAGGTTATGGTAAATTTTCACTAGTTGATCTCTATCTCTCCCTCTAATTTCAAAGATTCGTTTTTAAGGGAATGTTGTGAATTCTCATAAATATTCCTCGATATCTCACGTTTAACACTGTGAAAAGCATATTTCCTTTAAAAAAAAAAATTTCCTCAAAAGTCTTTAAAAGTCTTTAGTAAAAGTCTCCACAAATCCAGGAAAAACTTTTACTAATTCCTACGAAATCCATAAAAATTACTTAAAATTTCACAAAGTCCACAAAAGTCACCCACTTAAAAAAGTCTCCAAAAGTCTTTAAAAATCCCAATTGAATACACCCCTCTTAATAAGTTTTATATTTATATTGATAACAAGACTTAATTTGTTATTGCATGTTGTCAATTCTGAATAATTTGTTTTAGATTTTTGTTTTATTTTTTTAATGGATTCAATACAAGTATATGTGAGATGAAAATTTTCACATTGTTTGCTTATCGAAATTACAGAACAATGTATATTAAGCACTGAATATTTTATTTTATCTTGAATATATATACAACTATTATTGTCTAAAAATTCATTAAAAAAATTAAAATATTACAGCAAAATTACTTGCAATGCTAGTGTTTTTAACAATTTGATTAGAATGTACCGGATTTTTTCTGAATAAATAATTTAAAAGGAGCACCATAAAAGTAAAAACAAACAAGGAATCAAATATCGTAACAAATAAATTTTAAGCTCGTTAAATAAATTTCTAGTGATTAAAAAATAAACTTAACTCTTAAATATAAATTATCAATAAGACCATTTTTGGGGTTCCAATTAACAGATTCTTACCAAAATAAATTTGATTCCTGAATTTTGAAAAAAAAATAAAAAATAAATAAAGCCTAAAAATCAAATCACTTTTTTGTGTAGGTTGATCATCACGATATCTCTACTTTTTATCCAATTACCACATAAAACTCCACATTATTATTCAACGTATTTGCGTCTCATTCTTTCACATATTTGTATTTCAATAAACGGCAAAATGTATATTAAAACAAAATGCCACAAATCGATTTGAGATTTCGTTTCTTTGGTGTTAGATCGTGCCTTCCACAATATACTTAAAAAAAAAAAAGAAAAAAAAAGGATCCCAAATCTCATTGACGGAAAGAATCGATTTTTGCAACCCAAAAAAAAATAAAATAAATAAAATAAAATAGGACCAGACAGGCTAAGTTACTAACCAGCAATAGAATATTATTTCTTTGTGTTGTCTAGATACGGACCATACCATTCAGAAAATGTCAATATACGCATGTGAATGTTGAAAGTCTAAAATGGGTAGTCTTTGTTCTGAGATTCGTCTGAACAAGAAATGGACCCCTCCACGTTCATATTCTGAAAATGGAATTAATGAGGCATATAAAAAGAAAACTAAATATTCAACTCTGCCTCCATTTATTTCTCATTATTTGTCCATTAAAATGAAAAATATGATTATTATCCATCACATCAAGTCACTATATTTAACTTTCTATC
>NW_019245528.1:0-396 GCF_002742605.1 Olea europaea var. sylvestris
CCGTGTGCAAAAGTTGCGCTCAATTCTTCGTACGCCGACAATCCAAGAGTTCCAAATATGCAAGTGGTCATTCTTACGAAAAACAGTTGAACTCCCCCATACGTCACAATGAAGTGGTGAGTTCAATCCAAAATCGTCGTTACATTTCCAAAAAGTTCTTATGGGCCCAAAACGGACACCGTATGCAAAAGTTACGCTCAATTCTTCGTCCGCCGACTCTCCAACCGTTCTAAATATGCAAGGGCTATTTGTTTTGAAAAATGGCCAAAATCACTCGTACGTCACGATGAAGTGGTGAGTTCAATCCAAAACAGTCGCTACATTTCCAAAAAGTACTAATTGGCCCAAAACGGACACCGTGTGCAAAAGTTACGCTCAATTCTTCGTACGCCGACA
>NW_019245528.1:801-1498 GCF_002742605.1 Olea europaea var. sylvestris
AGCGCTCATTCCTTCGAAAAATGCTTAACTCCCCCATACGTCACGACAAAGTGGTGACTTCAATCCAAAACGGTCGCTACATTTCCAAAAAGTTCTTATGGGCCTAAAACGGACACCGTGTGCAAAAGTTACGCTTAATTCTTCGTCCGTTGACTCTCCAAGCGTTCTCAATATACAAGCACCCATACATTCGAAAAATGGCTAAAATCACTCGTATGTCACGACGAAGTTGTGAGTTCAATCCAAAATGGTCACTACATTTCCAAAAAGTACTTATGGGCCCAAAACGGACATCGTGTGCAAAAGTTACGCTCAATTCTTCGTACGTCGACAATCCTAGCGTTCCAAATATGCAAGTGCTCATTCTTTCGAAAAATGGTTGAACTCCCCCATACGTCACGACGAAGTGGTGAGTTCAGTCCAAAACGGTCGCTACATTTCCAAAAAGTTCTTATGGGCCCAAAACGGACACCGTGTGCAAAAGTTACGCTCAATTTTTCGTCCGCCGACTCTCCAACCGTTCTAAATATGCAAGTGCTATTTTTTTTGAAAAATGGCCAAAATCCCTCGCACATCACGAAGAAGTCGTGAGTTCAACCCAAAACGGTCGCTAAATTTCCAAAAAGTACTAATTGGCCCAAAACGGACACCGTGTGCAAAAGTTACGCTTAATTCTTCGTCCGTCGACTCTCCAACC
>NW_019245529.1:0-1498 GCF_002742605.1 Olea europaea var. sylvestris
CAAGTCTAATTCTATTGGAATCGAGCCAATTGAAAGTGGTTTTTGATATCGTGACAACTTCGGGTTTGATCGTTTTCGGCCAATTGCTAGTCTAATTTGATTGGAATCGAGCCATTAAAAAGTGGTTTTGGCTTTCATTATAACTTCGGGTTTTTTCATTTTTGGCGAATTGCTAGTCTAATTGGATTGGAATCAAGCCAATGAAAAGTGGCTGTCGATTTCATGATAATTTCGTGTTTGTTCATTTTTGGAGAAATGCTAGTCCAATTTGATTGGAATCGAGGCAATGAAAAGTGTTTCTTGATTTCATGATAACTTTGGGTTGGTTCGTTTTTTAGAACTGATGGGCTAATTCGGTCGGAATCGAGCGAACGAAATGTGGTTTTCGATTTCATGATAACTTCGAGTTTGTTCTTTTTGGCAAATTGCTAGTTTAATTCGATTGGAATCGAGCCAAAGAAAATTGGTTTTTGATTTCATGATAACTTCGGGTTTGTTCGTTTTCGGAGAAATGCTAGTCTAATTCAATTGGAATCGAGCAAATGAAAAGTGGTTATTGATTTCTTGATAACTTCGGGTTTGTTCATTTTCGGTGAATTGCTAGTCTAATTCGATTGGAATCGAGCCAATGAAAAGTGGTTATGATTTCATGATAACTTCGGGTTTGTTCGTTTTTGGCGAATTGCTAGTCTTATTCGATTAGAATCGAGCTAACGAAAAGTAGCTTTCGATTCCATGATAACATCGGGTTTGTTCTTCTTTGGCAAATTGCAAGTCTAATTCTATTGGAATCGAGCCAATTGAAAGTGGTTTTTGATATCGTGACAACTTCGGGTTTGATCGTTTTCGGCCAACTGCTAGTCTAATTCGATTGGAATTGAGCCAATGGAAAGTGGTTTTTGATTTCATGAGAACTTGGGGTTTGTTCATTTTTTGCAAAATGCTAGTCCAATTCGATTGGAATCGAGCCATTAAAAAGTGGTTTTGGCTTTCATTATAACTTCGGGTTTTTTCATTTTTGGCAAATTGCTAGTCTAATTGGATTGGAATCAAGCCAATGAAAAGTGGCTTTCGATTTCATGATAATTTCGTGTTTGTTCAATTTTGGAGAAATGCTAGTCTAGTTCGATTGGAATCGAACCAATGAAAAGTGGTTTTTGATTTCATGAGAACTTGGGGTTTGTTCATTTTTTGCAAAATGCTAGTCCAATTCGATTGGAATCGAGCCAATGAAAAGTAGTTTTTGATTTCATGACAACATCGGGTTTGTTCATCTTTGGCAAATTGCTAGTTTAATTCGGTTGAAATTGAACAAATGAAAAGTGGTTCTCGATTTCTTGATAACGTCGGGTTTGTTCATTTTTTGGCGAATTTCCAGTCTAATTCGATTGGAATCGAGCCGACGAAAAGTGGTCTTTGATTTCATGATAACTTCGGTTTCGATCGTTTTCGAAAATTGCTAGTCTAATTCGATTGGAACCGAGCCAATGAAAAGTGG
>NW_019245530.1:0-1498 GCF_002742605.1 Olea europaea var. sylvestris
TTGGATAGATTAGATTTTATTTTTATTTCCTTGACTTGCATTGTATAGTTTTGTCACAGAATACCAAATGGGGAGATTGTTAGGATTTATGTTATATTGGCAATTTTGTAGACAAAATACAATCGTAGTTAAATTGCATTAGGAGTTTATTGAGTTGTGATCAAAGTCAATCAAAGTCAAAATAGGAGTTATTGAATCCTAATTAAAGTCAAAAGAGTTGAGATTAGTAGTATAGTCCTTAAAGGAGTCCAAGATGTCAAAGAAGATCACGTGTGATCAAGGAAATACAATTAGAAGTCTAAAGAGTTTTAAGGAGCAACAAAAGTTATGTTTTAAATTTTCATTCATAATTGGTAACACGTTTTTCACATAGGAAACATTAGAATTTGAACAAGGCTATTTAAAAGAATTGTAACTCTTTGAGTTAGCTTTTCATCGTATTTTGAATTGACTCAAACAGACATTGGAAGAGAAAGTTATTATAAAAATACTGACAACTGCTCAGCAGTTGCTCACCTGTCACTTGTCTAGAGTTCGAGCAACGATGTTACACATTTTTCAAGAGTTTTATCTAGCCCATACTACCTAATTATCTCTTACTATAAATATCCAAGCCCTTATATATTTTGTGTGTGGTTGTTCATATATTACTTTTTCATAATATCATTCCAAGATCCAAGAATAAGATTACTGAAGATTGAGGGAGGTCAGACCAAAAGAACGGAAGAGTACAAAATAAGGTGTTCTTGATGAGTCATAGGAGATAGACAACTTCAGAAAATCATGAACAAATATGAATGAATTACAATATCAAAAGATCGGGAGATTATTAGCTTGGTCTTGAAGTTTTTACTCAGTTAGGTTTTCTCTGTCAACATATTTTGTGTTGTTTACCGCTTTGATACAATTGATTGTGGCATTCAAACTATTGGATAATCTGATGTGATTAATTAACTATCTAGAAACAATTAAAGAATGACTTGTTTCTTTTAATTGTATAATTCCTCACATTCGGTCAAAATAAATTAGCTAAATCTAAACTTTCAAGTAGTATAAGAGCTTTTCACTCACGGAAATGATATTTACACTCATTTTACAATTTTATTTGTTCGTGATCCAGTAAACTTGTTCGACTTGACAGAGCATTGTCCAATATATTTTAAAAGCAGTAAATATAAAAGTGGGAAAAAATGGTTTTCCCTCATTTCAACGCACACAAATAGAAGAAAATTATCATAAAGGACGAGAAGTACAAATTAATAAAGGTTTAAAGAAAGGAACTAGATGAAAAAAAAAAAAAGATAGGAACATAAGTTCTACAATGAGCAATGATCAAAGAATTTAAATGCAATCAAAGTGTGATGTAACAAGTAAAAATACAATGTAAATATAATTATCTGGCATAGGATCGTTTGAAAAAAAAATTTATTCAATTTTTTTATGGAGCCATGGCAAAAAATATTATTTAGTTGTTGGAGGTTGTTAAAGTTATTTACAA
>NW_019245531.1:0-829 GCF_002742605.1 Olea europaea var. sylvestris
ACGAAATTGCCCCCGGGTCGATTTTTGTTTCCAATCAAACTGTCAAATTTGAGCCCGTTCCGACACAGTCGAGAAAAATGACGTAATCGCCCCCGGCGCGATTTTTATTTCATATCTAACAGTCAAATTTTAGCCAATTCCGACACAGTCGCGAAAAATGACGAAATTACAACCGGCGCGATTTTTGTTCCTGATAAACCTGTCAAATTTGAGCCCATTCCAACACAGTCGAGAAAAATGACGAAATTGCCGTCGGCGCGATTTTTATTTCCGATCAAACTGCCAAATTTCAGCTAATTCCGACACAGTCGAGAAAAATGACGAAATTGCCCCCGGCGCAGTTTTTGTTTTACGATGAACCATTCAAAATTTAGCCAATTCCGACAAAGTCGCGAAAAATGACGAAATTACACCCGGCGCGATTTTTTTTCCCGATCAACCCGTCAAATTTGAGCCCATTCCGACACAGTCGAGAAAAATGACGAAATTGCCCCCGGCGCGATTTTTATTTCAGATCAAACTGCCAAATTTCAGCCAGTTCCGACACAGTCGAGAAAAATGACGAAATTGCCCCCGGCGCAGTTTTCGTTTTACGATCAACTAGCCAAATTTTAGCCAATTCCGACACAGTCGCGAAAAATGACGAAATTACTCCTGGCGCGACTTTTTTCCCGATCAACCTGTCAAATTTGAGCCCATTCCGACACAATCGAGAAAAATGACGAAATTGCCCACGGCGCTATTTCTATTTTAGATCAAACTGCCAAATTTCAGCTAATTCCGATACAGTCGTGAAAAGTGACGAAATTGGCCCCGACGCGGTTTTTGT
>NW_019245531.1:1342-1498 GCF_002742605.1 Olea europaea var. sylvestris
AGCGATTTTTATTTCAGATCAAACTGCCATATTTCAGCCAATTCCGACACAGTCGAGAAAAATGACGAAATTCCTCCCGGCGCGGTTTTTGTTCCCTATCAACCTGTCAAATTTGAGCCCATTCTGACACAGTCGAGAAAAATGACGAAATTGCCT
>NW_019245532.1:0-1498 GCF_002742605.1 Olea europaea var. sylvestris
TCAAACTTCTAATATTAAAGATCGTGTTTGGTTTTGACTTAATAGTTTAAAATGAAATAAGAAGACGAACTTTATTGTGTACAATTCATTGTGCTCCACTAATAATGTTCAATTATACCGTATTAGTTTCTAAATACGCAAGATAAAATAATGTATAATGAGAGATGAGATGCGAATTGATTTGGATAAGTGAAATCATAACGTATAACATTTTAAATCATGTTTTGTTTGATTTCAAACTATTACGTATAAAAATGTATAGGAAAACGAGTATATAACTGAAAAATGAGATGTCGAATTTGAAAAATGACTACAGTCGTTTCATTCGTCTAAAGAAACTATGGTCATTTTCTCATGAAACGACTCTAGTCATTTTAAACGACTGGAATCGTTTTTTTGTTTTCAAGGAAAAGTGACTGCAGTCGTTTAAAACGATTATAGTTGTTTTTCATTCGTCACTTATTATATGAAATAAACAAATATGAGAAACTATCCAGCATCCATAAATCACAAATTTGACATGAATTACGACAAAAACTCACAACATAAAGTATTGTGTATACCGAATTCAATTTTTAAGTATACGACTTACAATTGATTTCGATAAGTTAAACTATTATGTATAATGAAATAGCCAATTGAACTTTTAACCTTTTAGAATGTATTTGATTTCAACCTATTTCGTTCAAAATGTATAGGAAGGTGAACTTTATCGTCATACTCCAGTACACATTGTTCAAGTATATCACATTCGATTTTTATGCATATGACTTATATTTTGATTTCAATAAATTAAATCATCGTGTATAATGAAAAGATGATATGTCATTTAAACTTCTAAACTTTCAAATTGTGTTAGATTTCAACTTATTTCATTTAAAGAGAAGTAAAGGAAGATGAACATTGTTTTATACAATTCATTGTGCTTCACTGCACACAATTAAAGTATACCGTATTTGATTTTTGGTTACATGACTTACAATTGATTTTGAACAAGTTAAACTATCATTTATGATGAAAGAAAAGATGTCTTTCAAACTTCTAACATTTTAGTATATGCTTGATTTCATCATATTTCGTTTAAAAAAAATATAGGAAGAGAAACTCATCATTGTACTCCATTACACAATGATCAAGTATATCATATCAGTATTTAAGCATACGACTTACAATTGGTTTCCATAAGTTCATGTATAATGAAAGACGGGAGGCTAATCAAAATATGGAACGTTTTAAACCACATTTGATTTCAATCTATTTCGTTTAAAAACGTAGTGGAAGATGAAGTTCGTTATATACAGTTTATGGTGCTCCACTACACATTATTCAAGTATACCGTATTCGATTTTAAGTACATGACTTACAATTAATTTTGAATAAGTTAAATTATTACGCATAATAAAATGTGAGATATCATTCAAACTCGAAAGTGATTGAAAAACGATTGCAGTCGTTTAAAATAACTGAAGTCATTTCTCTTTTAAAATTTTTTTTTTTT
>NW_019245533.1:0-1498 GCF_002742605.1 Olea europaea var. sylvestris
GATATGGGAGCTCAGAATGAATCGAATAAGATTTGGTTTTTCTGGAACTCGGGGACTAATGTTACTATTATTGTTGATCATCCTCAGTTTCTACACGTTAAAGTTGAGGACCCCAGACTAGCTCTTCCCATCTATTTTACTCCAGTTTACGCTTCTTGTGATGCTTCTGTCAGGAGGGATTTGTGGGCGGGTCTTCACCACATCTCCCTCGATATGGAGGACCCTTGGATAGTTGGGGGAGACTTTAACGTTATTACTCATGATGGAGAGCGCACGGGTCATAATACTCGTGATCGAGGCACTACAGCTTTTTCTGATATGATGTTGGACAGTGGTCTAGAGGATGCAGGTTTCCTTGGGAATCGATACACTTGGACCAATGGGCGGGTCAGGAAGAGATTGGATAGAGTACTCATTAATTCTTCAGCTGCAGCATTTTGTCGACAGCTTACAGTGAAGTACTTGAACAGGACTTCATCTGATCACTCACTCTTACTACTTCAGTGGACTTCTGATGATGACTTGGGGCCTAGGCCTTTCAGATTCCTCAACGTTTGGACCAAGCATCATGATTTTTTAGCATTTGTCTCTCAGAAGTGGTCACTCCCCACTCATCTTGCGGGGATGGCTGCTCTTTGGGAGAAATTCTTTAGGATGAAATAGGGATTGCGCTGGTGGAATCGACATGTGTTTGGAGACATTTTCCAGCGAGTGAGGGATGCTGAGGACACGGTTGATGAGGCAGAAATTGTATTTGACAGTGACCCTACACCGGAACATCGTGACATACTGCATCAGGTCCAGGCAGCTTTGAACCAGACTTTATCTATTGAGGAGGGCTTCTGGAAGCAAAGGGCTGGCTCACGTTGGGTATGTGAAGGAGATCACAATACTCGATACTTCCATGCGATGGTTCAAGGACGCCGTATCAGATCGCGTATTAGGTCCATCAGGATATAGGCAGGGGAAGTCTTAGCTACTCCTGCTGATATTCAGACCTCGGCTATTGATTTCTACCAGGATCTCTTATCTACTCCTCCACAACCTTTGGACCACATCCGTTCTGATGTCATTCCGAGGCTTTTGACGGAGGATGATAATTTGGCACTAAACCGCCCCCCTTTGATTTATGAGGTACGGGAGGCAGTTTTCAGTATTGATGCTGACAGTGTCGCTGGCCCGGATGGCTTCTCATCCCTATTCTTCCAGCATTACTGGGATATTATTCAGGAGGATGTTTACAGGGCGGTATTGGACTTCTTTGATGGTGGTCATCTTCCACGGGTTTTGCTGCTACTTCTATTGTCTTGCTACCTAAAAAGGATGGTGCTTGCAGATGGACTGAATTCAGGCCAATCAGCTTATGCACAATGTTCAATAAGATTATTACTAAGCTTTTGAACACTCGGCTGAGCACACTGCTACCGCGCATTATTTCCCCTCCGCAGAGTGGTTTCATCCCAGGCCGTCTGATTGGAGATAATGTTTTATTGGCTCA
>NW_019245534.1:0-1498 GCF_002742605.1 Olea europaea var. sylvestris
GAATTGTTTATCATTCGATGCATCATTATAACTCCTGGATGTCCAAGTCAATCATGTCAAAGTATAAAACTTTTAGGGTCAACTAACTTCTGATTCGTGACAATATTTGATTCAACTATTTTTATAAATGTATAATACATACCAGATGAGAGTATATGAAGTTTTTTTATTTGCTTTTTGCCAGATACAAATAACGTTATGCAAAGATATCTAATATTATTTTCTAACATTGTCTCAATGTGATATCCATTGCAACAGATATCTTTAAACTAAGTAAATTTTTCTGGTTTTATTAGAATAAAGTGTATCGTCAATATATAATAAAATAATACAAGCTCTTCCAGAGTTTTTAATGATATTCGATGCACCCGATATCATATTAACACTATTTTCCGCTGGTATTAAATCCAAAAATTATTTTTTGTATTGAAAAATAATATGTGCAGTTGCCCTATCAATCAAGCATCTTGACAATCCATTATAAATTTATAACAAAACAATAAATTTTAAAAACTTTAATTAAAATTTAAAAGAGTAAATATAATTTAATATTATGAAAATAATGATACATAATGAAATTTCAAATTTTTTGAAAAAGGTAAAAATATATTTCAAGTTGAATTTCTAAAATAAAGGGAAATACTAGAAAGTAAACTAATCTATATTTTTCATCATACCATCTCCAATCAAATTGTCACTATTCTCATTTGGATCAACAAAAAAATAAAGACATTCAAATGAGTCACATTAATTGGACCATCGTAATTAGTAAAATTTGTTTCCACATTTTTCTTTCCCTTGATTGATTTTTGATAGAGATCCACAAAATATGTTTGTCGTACGACAAATACGTGTCTAATGCCTTTTCATTCTATATTTACAGCAGCTTTCTTCGTGCTCATTTTTAAATGTGCTACTTTCATTTGTCTTGTACCTTTTTAAAATTGTTACCTTGTTGATTATTATTTTTTCCATGGATTATTCCACGTGCACATTCGCGTTCATGTCCTTGTCTTAATATTGTATTTGCTTCAGGCAATGAAGTATCATTTCCTTCAAACAATGATACAGAATCAGTTGGACATAACTCATAATTTTTCATCTGCAGTTCATTATTTTGTTCATCTACAAGCAGGAAAGATATAAGTTTTAAGTATTTTTTTGAAAACTACGCTCACAATGTTGCTGCTGTAGGAGAACATTCAAGGTGTGAAATGTGAAAAAAAAATTCTCAAACATGTCACTTTCACATAAGGTCAATTTTAAATATATTCTAAATAGTTTAGAATTGTATTCACTTATAGTTTTGAAATTTGCAAGCGAATGTGCATCCACTTAATAGCATGCTTTGGAGAGGACTATATGTTGACCTACCGTTGACTTCTTGTTTTGATTATAACAAACAAATTTTATTTTAACAATTGTATTTGAGCGATTATAGAAGTTTATGACAAGCATGGACAAAAAAATGCTTTCGGAGCTTTTGCAAAATTGGACA